>NC_091187.1:33413849-33636349 GCF_040958095.1 Procambarus clarkii
TCAAGAGCAGTGCCACAGTGCGGTTCATTTTGGACACCCTTCCACCGTTCAGAGGAGACTCCAGACACTCAGACCCGCCCATACCGAGTAAAGTGATGCTGGAGAAGGGAGTCAGGGCACTCAAAGGGTTCACTATGAATTGCCACATAGGTAGTCTCACTGCACCTGTCCGACACTTCCACCGAACCACCACCCTCAGGCAGAGTAAACATCCTCCTGTCATTGCGGTCCACAAATTCACGATACACAGCCATGGATCAGAATTTCACAACAGCTCGATGCTTGGATACAAGTTGAACGCCGCACACAGATGTCACATCCATGCGCAACATGTCAATCATCACCACCTCAACTGCCGGTAAAACGCTGGGCCAGTAAATTCTGTCCAATGGTATCCCTCCGCTTCACAGAGGGAAGGGGGCCGCAATCCCTCCAGCCATCACGACCCCAAGGGTGCGCTCACAAACACAAACAACAATGAGTCAGCAAACCAGGAGCTCTCAGGCGACACTTCCACCTTCGCCCAGAGCTAGGCGAGTACTCGCTTCACAAGGAATAGTACATTTGCGTCATTCAATTCAAGTTCAAGTATGTTTATTGAGATAAGCAATAAATACATCTCAAAGGGATAGAGTAGCTTAGGCTATTTCTACCCCCCTAATTCCATCTCAAATTACCAAAAAGTCACCTATGGCTCCCACTCGACCCTCTCCAAATGCCATGAAATTTTGTAGTAAGATAGCCCTAGACCTCAAATAACACTTTAAAATATTAGAGCTCAATCTGCTTTGGTTCTTAAATAACAGGTCCATATTCAATGGGCTCTTGACCCGTTAATGCGTAAGTACCACAAAAATGATCAACTTTGACCCTTTGTTAAATCACTTCAATTGCCTATAGAGTGTGAAATTTGACATACCAGGACAACGTTTGGTGTAGAATAACGTACTTTAATCGAAATAGAAGTATGGGTGACCATTCATCTATCCATCCATGCAAAAATCACTGCCAAATTTTGTCGCGAGAAATACGGAGACCACTTACTCATCAGCATGATCCTTTGCAACGATGTATAACAAGCACAATATTATGCAGTGATGCAATAGCAACTCTGTTGTATCCATCTCTCCACAGGTGGCCCACTTGAAAGTTGGCCCCAAAAAATTGATGTGCAAAACTAGCCAACTTTCAAGGCAAAATATCTCAATATGCGTCAGTCCCAATTTGGTTTTGAATGACACCATTGGATAAAGCAGATTTTTCTAAACAAGAGTAACTTTTATTTAGTATGGGATCTGAATTCCTAGTTCAGCCAGAGGACTCTGAAAATGACATACCTTGGTGGATTTCGAAAAAATTAAATTATGATTCTCCTCCTTCTTTGTGTACTGATTATGACTTTTTTTCTTTCAATTCTTTCCGGGACACATTCGAATGAATTCTTCACCCTCAAAAAACTGTACTACCCTTTCCTTCACTTCCTCTGGAATTGACTTGCCCTGTATTTTCTTAGGAATTGCTAGTATTCCCTGTTCTTCTTTCAGGTTCCTAGATTCGCGAACCATGTATTCTGAAACTTTGAATTGCTCCATTGTCTTTTTGATAGACCAGCTTTGTGGCACGAGGGTTAGGATTAGTATTATTTTTGGCGCTTTGCTACATGGAATTTTAGCTTCATTTCTTCAATGAGTTTATTGAAGTCTTGGCAATTTATGCACTGTTTGCTAGAAGCTTGGTACCAACAGGTTTTGACAATCAATATTTCCAATTGCAGCAATCTGCTTGGCAATTAGTTCCTGTGCTTGGCTAATCTTACGCTTTGTATAACCATGCTTATCCCTTGCATTAACTCGTTGATATTTAATGGTAAGATGTCTAATACTGATAAACTTGTGTTTACACTTTCACAGATTTCCATATTATCAGCAGGGCCATCAGATTCAGTAGAGCTGGACTCACTCACCTGGTTACTGTCGAATTCCTTTCTGCATGATGTGCACAACTTTTTCCAGGCTTAATACTGACTTTCAGCATATCTGACATTTTCTCTGCAGTAACTATTGTGATTGGTCGCAATGTTTTTTGCTTTACATGGCATTTCTTCTTGAAGGGATTGGAGCAAGTTTTTTGCAAAAATGAAAATTTCGTCAACAGCAAAGCTTCATTATGGAGGCATGTGAGGGAATCTAGATTCCCTCAGCTAGTTTTCCTAGTTTCTAGATTAGGCTAGTCGCTCTAGGGACTCTAGAAACTGGAGCTTTCAAACTAACATATACATGTGGGGTGTTGAATGAAAGCTTATGTTAAGGACTGTCGGTTGGGACTGGTTAGAGGCCTATGATTGCTCTGTAGAGAGAATTACAGAAGTTTTCCTGTTTCTGTGAAATAGGATGGGAGTTGAGTGTGAAGTGGTCTAGGGAGGTACTTGACTCTCCCAACGGGTTTTCAGAGGTGGGGGGGAAAGTGGGGTGACCGTTGCCCCCCCCCCACCATGTTAGACAGTGCGCCCTTTGTCTTTAGGCCTCCCCCTCCTTGTGACGTCACGGGACGCCTGAGGGTGAGTGAGGCCTGTGATTGGGTTAGGCACGGCTGCTCTGAGCTGTGTTTTGGCGCGAACAGATGTGATTGGAAGCGGCACGAGGGAACAGTGCCGGCTTCGTGCTGATTGGTCAAGACAAAGTAGGGAGGGAGGTATGGGCATTTTGAGTTTCCTTAGCCCGCGAAGTCGTCAGTTTGAGCTGGGTAGCAGGTGGACGAGGACGTAGCTGGGTGGAGGGGGGAGTCTCCCCCCCTCCACCCCCGTTAATCATTTCTGTCGTCCAAATTACTCATCGAGCATGGCACTCCAGCCATCATGGTTGTGTCGAGGCCCAATTGGCGTGAATTGGGGCCAAGGATTTACGGAAGGAACAGTAAAAAGCTAAATAGACAGTTGACAGTGTTCACCCAAGAGGCAGCCGGCAGAGCCTCATGGTGTAACGGGTGGTTCGGATAACCTGTCTAGTGTTGATGGACAATTGGTGAAATCAGGGCAGTGTAATTGTGGTGAGATTACAGGCCCCTGTTGGACTTTGAATTCCACCCTGTTGGTCCGCCCGGTGGTGACGCCGCTGGCCATTGTCACCCCAGTGTAGAGCAAGGCAGGCTCTGGTTGATGGGGTTGTTGGTGATTCCCCATCCACGTGTGTATGCCCGGGGGCCACCCCCAGGCCACCCAGGCCACCCAGGCCATCCGCCCACCCCGCCCGGCCCGGCCATCCCGCCTTCCCGCGCGCCGGCTACCCCAGGCCACTCGCGCGCTGGCTACTACCCCCCCCTCTCAGCTCGGGGGGGGGGGAGGCGCTGTGGGCCACGCGGTGGCCACAATGCCTTGGCCACCCCCTTGGGCCACTTGGCCACTTTTCTGGGACAGCCTAGGGGCCACATCTTTTCGACGCACGAGGCGCAAGCTAAGTGTTGACAGCCCGAGAGGTAGTGACCTGGGAAATGAGTGAAATGAGAAAAAAACGTGAGTACAATAGTCAGTGTGTAACAGTGTCTCAGTATTAGTGGAAATTCTGGTAAGAGCTGTGTTGTCCCATAGCCCTGCCAGGCTAGGGAAGCAGCTGAGACAGCTGTCTGTAGCACGTCCAGGTGACTGGTAGGGCGGTACCTGGAGATAGATGTTGTACACGGTACCACATTGTAGTAGATACATATAGTATATATATATATATATAAGTGTGTAGACTGACTCGAGTATGTACAGGTCAGTGTAGAGATTTACCATATAAGTGATCCAGCCTGTCGATTCTATATAATCGTTCAGAATTGATTAATGCCACAGAGTACCGCATATAAATTGTATCATTAGAGGTAGGCAGGCCAGGTTGCAGGGATGTCAGTGGGTACCCTGAGGTCTATGTAGTTAGAGATACATTTACCTGATGATATAATTTTCATTGATTATGTGAATGCCATTTCTATATGTTCATTTGCATGTTTTATGTACTGTGTTGTGTGGTGAGTCAGTAGATGTGATTGCTGACTGATTGCCTAATGATGTCATTAGCATGTGGGGTATGCTGACGACATCATTATGTTACAGGTTTGTGCAGTGTTATCAGTTTATACGAAATTATTGCCCTGGGAACTGTGTTGAGGATTTAAGGGACCTCTAGGATTATTCAGGGGAATTCACAGTACTTAATGAGAGCAGGCAGTTGTTTGGTTAATTGCCTTGCTGAGGTAAGTGTGTGTTCACAGTAGTCCTTTGCAACGGTTGCAAGAAAAGGGGGGCAGTAATATTGGTATACTCTTGTGTGTTGCACAACCGTGTGTCATTATTGTGTGGGCACAGTAATTAACGAGTTGCAGTAGCCGCAACCGTATGTGGGCAGTGCATTTGTGTTGTTGCATGCCATTGTAGTGTGACCTATGTAACACTGGGGTTACTTTGTTTCTTTAAGTTGTGTTGAGGACTTAAGGATTCAGTGAGTTAATAATTGGGAAATTAACTGGATAAGGGGTGCACACTTATTGTGGAGTGAGTGAGGGCTGTTATGATAGAGAACAGCGTTGAGCTTGAGTGAGATACGTTTCGGGAGCAATTAATTGTCTGTGTGACAACTAATTGACCACTCTAGCTAATTATGTAATTAGCCTTCTCATCATGAATTCACGTAGTGGGAGAGGATCTTTCAGAGTCTGTCAGTATTTGTGTTAACGTAATTTGCTCGAGACTAATTACCTTTCTGGGGTATAGCAATTAGTGGCTCATGTCAATTAGTGGAGTAATTAACGTCTGGAGGGCTCAGATGACTCGGTAAAGCGAGGTCATGGAGCCAGCATAAATCGTTGTATTAATCATATCCTGTCTGAGGACAGTGGATTAATGGCACTCAAGTTAATTAGGGGTAATTAACTACTTTCCCGTGAATTCACAGTGTTTGATGAGACCTGCTTAGGCAGTGCGGAGTGAGACGTATTTATGAATGATTAATTATCGGTCCTGGTGACAGTTAATTAATTGCTCGGAGTTAATTAGGGTAATTATTACTCACTAGTAATTTTTTTTGACACAGACTGTTGAGAAGCTACCAAATTAGGGTAGGCTTAGTTAACGTAACTCAATGGGGATGTAATTAGTGGTCCGTTTGACCTTAATTAAGATTTACTCACTGAATACTTGCAAGGAGTGAAGTGTGTTGTGTCTCTTATTACACTGGTATACAGGTGTACAAAGCAGGTAGTTCACATGTTTTCTTTGTTTAGTTTTGGTTACTTTGGCACTTGGATGCTTATGCTTTTATATTATATATGTGTAATTTTATGTAATTTTATGCTACAATAAAATAAATTGTGGTCATTATGCAACCTAGCCAGAGCCATTTCCCATTATCTATTAAGGTGGAAAGAGGAAGGCCATGGGTAAATGTCATTTTCAGAGTAAACCTGTTTGACAGCCCAACGACCCGGCCAATGGTCCTGGATTGCAGAACAAATGACTAGATACAAATTTGAATAAGGAATCACTCCCCGGGAAATGTTGGGAGAACAATTGGCCTACTTTGCAAAGATGTCGGGAAGTTCATTGGAGATAATTCCAATATGGCTAGGAACCCAGTCATAACAAACAGACAGAATTGGATAACCGCCGCCACCACAGGATGCAAAGGGTAAGAAGAGACAAGAGCCATCCGGGTTCTGCGAGAGTCAAACAAGAGTTAAAAATTTGCACCAAGTTTCACCTTGATGGTTCTGCCCACTCTTCAGGAGTGGGCGGCAAATACAGATGTGATCAGGGAAAACAACAGCGTTGCCAACACTGTTGACAGACAGACCTATCTATGAACAGGACAATGGAGAGTGCGTGAGAGCAAAAATTGTCATCTGCAGTGTTTTATTTCAAACGCTAGTAATGATTTTTCAATCAAGATGACGTTGCACAAGTGACATGAAAAGTACAACTATTGCGATGCGATCCCTAGAGTTCAAAGTTCCCGTAATCAATCCGATTTTTTACTTTAGTTGACCCTATTTGCTAGTTTGTGGTCCCTAAACTTTAGGTCGTAAAACATCATTATTCCTACATCATTTACATGTTTGCTTTCATTCTTGGAGATTTGGATGTTTTGTAGCCTGTATTCTGTTTAAAGAGCTTCACTTTTTACCTTACCGAAGTACCTGGAATCTATCACTGGTAAACATCATGTTATTTTCGGCTGCCCAACTGAAAATTTTATTAATATCAGGTAATGGTGTTTTCCACAGAATTAATTTTTTATGCTGATTTTTGTTTGCAAAAGATAATACGAACCATTGACTTGTATCTTTATCTATATCTGATATGAGAATTAGGAAAAGTAGTGGTGCAAGAACTGTACCCTTAGGTACAGAGCTTTTTACTGTGTTTGGACTAGAGTTTACTTGAATGACTGTTGCTCTCTGAGTTTGACCGAAAATTTAATACCCAACGCTCTACATTACCTATTATTTCTACTGACTTCATTTTGAGTGCAATCAATCCATGGTCATGTTTATCAAATGCCTTTGCGAAGTCCAAACATAATACATCTGTACTCTATTTTACTTCTAATTCATCAGTAATTTTTCTTAGTGGTCGAGTAGCTGTAAAAGGCATGATCTTCCCGCCCTACGTCCATGTTGACCTGGGTTGTGGAGGTCATTGGTCTCCATGAAACCAGAGACTTGAATCCTGATCAATCTCTTATAATCTTTTATTTTGTACTTCTTATTGTAATGCTTAGCCAGTGCTGTGCTCTCTGCCTTGTGTAGAGGAGCTGTATATGTACATGTATGTGCTTCTGATATCTCTCCAGTGTCCAAGCTTTTTCTGCACACTATACTGAGTGCTTGTGCTACTGGCACTTTGCATCTGCTTAGAAATATTGAATTCCGTGAGGCTGTACCAAGGACTGAGTAAATGGGCATGTTGTCAATTTATCTCATTCAAAATATGCAGAGTTTGTGCTGATTCAATGATATTTTCAAAGGTATGTATATTATGCATAAAGAGTCTGTCATGATATACCACTTTCATGCTTTTTATTGGGGTGCTAGAGATATCCTCATGGTGCATTTTTTAGGTTTTCACTCATTTTTTGTTGTCGTTTGTGTACGAACTTTCACTCGTAAGAATAGGTCCAATAATGACAGACTTTTATTTCGATTTCACATATGATAAGAAATGTTTTGGATTTTTCTTTATCGTTTGTATGGCTAGCTGTTTGAATTACATTTTTTCAATATGATATGACTGCAAGGGATAGCCAACATTCAAGGCAAAATATCTCAATATGCGTCATTCTTAATTTAGTTTTGAATGACACCATTGGATAGAGCAAATTTTTCTGTTCACGAGTAACTTTTATTTAGGTTGGGATCTGAATTCCTAGTTCAGCACGAGGACTCAGAAAATGACATACCTTGGTGCGATATCGAAAAAATCAAATTATGATTCTCCATCTTCTTTGTGCACTGATCATGACTGCTAGCAAATTGATATCCAAACTGATTGTAAAAATTTTAAGCTTCATTGGGAAGAACATTTTTGGGTGGGATTCTGAATTATTATTAAACAATCAGTGCTATTTTAGGTTCCTGTTCTATATTTATCTTTACATCTTTGTAGTCTAGTGTCAGGAGGTCAAACGTTGTTGTTTACTTATTTGTGTAATTTACTTGCAAAAATACACAAATAAAAAAAATCAATATTAACATTAATGTATTACAGGTCTCACTTGAAATTACTGTATTCAGTTAGTTAAATAATTTTATTTGAATTCGATTACAGATACGTCATGAATCAGGATTCGATTCGTTTATTGTCTTGTGTAATTGCTAGCCATGAGCGTGGCTCTTCTGAATGTCGCTTAACAACCTACACTTCCAACAAAGGCTTGAAGTTTCTAAAACAGTATGGTGCAGAAGATAAAAAAACTGATAGCAAAGCGAAGTGAACTAACCTTGCATGGAGAATCTCAAGTGTGCCTTGTGAGATTTTTTTCTACGCCTACCTCCCTTAGGAGGTGGACTACAAGTTTAAAGGCTGCTCACGGCAGTTAAGCATGACTCCAATAGAAAAAGGAAAAGCGGGAGCAAACCGCCAGGCCTCCACCACTAAGGGTGAAAACTTGTCTACAATAGACCGCTGGCTCCTCCTAGTTAAACAGTACGTTAAAACTAATAAAGGGTAACCGACGGGTTCTCACAATCAAATATTTATATTTGATGTGGCGCTATGAATTGGAATTCGAATTCCCAAGAACAGCCGTCATATCAAGATCACATCAACATTTAATCGTAATATGCAGAAACATGTGTGGAATAATATGGTTGAAGGGTTGACAACAAAGACCGTTTTCTATAACATAGCAATTTATTAATAACAAGAGACTAACTACTACATTACCGAGTTTACGTTACGTTAATGTCCATCCAGTGGCACGATAACAAACAGCTAAATAGCAACCCTTGCTGTGCGGCTGCATACTGAACTAACCTGAACACAGGTGTGCCCACTGATGACGCAATATTGCAAACAAAGAAAAATATCACAGACTAAGTTACTCCATAGCGAATGGTTACGTTATTGTCCATCCAGTGGCAATTGCAACACAGCTATTCAACAGCCCCTCGAGAAATGACAGCAGGCTCCATCCTGCTGACACTTCGGGCTGACAAGTGAACTAACTGAACAATGATGCCCACTGGAGACACAAGCATGCAATCAATAGTGTCACGGTTTCCCTGACAGCTACTATAATCCCAAGCTTAAGGGTCTTCCCGACCCCCAGAAGAGACCCACGTAACTAGGCGGGTAGTCCAACAGTGACTCCCCTTATCACAACCCAGTGTGAACACTCTTTGCAACTCCCTACAAGAAGTTGCACTGTAAACAGTAAACAAAGACAGGCAAGGCGGGATTCTGGGACACAGCTCCAGAAATCCCTAGA
Organism: Procambarus clarkii; assembly: GCF_040958095.1. NCBI lineage: Eukaryota > Metazoa > Arthropoda > Malacostraca > Decapoda > Cambaridae > Procambarus > Procambarus clarkii. Next base: position 33,422,807 of record NC_091187.1, read on the forward strand.
TTACTCTACTCTCGTCACCAGATGACAACCAAAAGAAATTGCCTTAAGTGATTAATTACGTTAATTGACTGATCGCAGCAGTCAGCAACAAAGTACTACGGTAATCACAAACAATTGTCTCTCACTAGACAACAACATGATGATACTCTATGTTAATAATTAACACTTGTCTCTCTTGTTAACAATAACTCAAACTTATATTACATCACACTTGACTCCTTGCAAGTATTCAGTGAGTAATCCTCAATTAAGGTCAAACGGACCACTAATTACATCCCCATTGAGTTACATTAACTAAGCCTACCCTAATTTGGTAGCTTCAAACAGTCTGTGTCAAAAAAAATTACTAGTGAGTAATAATTACCCTAATTAACTCCGAGCAATTAATTAACTGTCACCAGGACCGATAATTAATCATCCATAAATACGTCTCACTCCGCACTGCCTAAGCAGGTCTCATCAAACACTGAATTCACGGGAAAGGAGTTAATTACCACTAATTAACTTGAGTGCCATTAATCCACTGTCCTCAGACAGGATGATTAATACAACGATTTATGCTGGCTCCATGACCTCGCTTTACCGAGTCATCTGAGCCCTCCAGACGTTAATTACTCCACTAATTGACATGAGCCACTAATTGCTATACCCAGAAAGGTAATTAGTCTCGAGCAAATTACGTTAACACAAATACTGACAGACTCTGACAGATCCTCTCCCACTACGTGAATTCATGATGAGAAGGCTAATTACATAATTAGCTAGAGTGGTCAATTAGTTGTCACATAGATAATTAATTGCTCCCGAGACGAATCTCACTCAAGCTCAACGCTGTTCTCTCTCATAACAGCCCTCACTCACTCCACAATAAGTGTGCACCCCTTATCCAGTTAATTTCCCAATTATTAACTCACTGAATCCTTAAGTCCTCAACACAACTTAAAGAAACAAAGTAACCCCAGTGTTACATAGGTCACACTACAATGGCATGCAACAACACAAATGCACTGCCCACATACGGTTGCGGCTACTGCAACTCGTTAATTACTGTGCCCACACAATAATGACACACGGTTGTGCAACACACAAGAGTATACCAATATTACTGCCCCCCTTTTCTTGCAACCGTTGCAAAGGACTACTGTGAACACACACTTACCTCAGCAAGGCAATTAACCAAACAACTGCCTGCTCTCATTAAGTACTGTGAATTCCCCTGAATAATCCTAGAGGTCCCTTAAATCCTCAACACAGTTCCCAGGGCAATAATCTCGTATAAACTGATAACAACACTGCACAAACCTGTAACATAATGTTGTCGTCAGCATACCCCACATGCTAATGACATCATTAGGCAATCAGTCAGCAATCACATCTACTGACTCACCACACAACACAGTACATAAAACATGCAAATGAACATATAGAAATGGCATTCACATAATCAATGAAAATTATATCATCAGGTAAATGTATCTCTAACTACATAGACCTCAGGGTACCCACTGACTTCCCTGCAACCTGGCCTGCCTACCTCTAATGATACAATTTATATGCAGTACTCTGTGGCATTAATCAAGTCTGAACGATTATATAGAATCGACAGGCTGGATCATTTATATGGTAAATCTCTACACTGACCTGTACATACTCGAGTCTGTCTACACACATATATATATACTATATGTATCTACTACAATGTGGTACCGTGTATAACATCTATCTCCAGGTACCGCCCTACCAGTCACCTGGACGTGCTACAGAGAGCCGTCTCTCAGCTGCTTCCCTAGCCTGGCAGGGCTATGGGACAACACAGCTCTTACCAGAATTTCCACTAATACTGAGACACTGTTACAAACTGACTATTGTACTCACGTTTTTTTTCTCATTTCACTCATTTCCCAGGTCACTACCTCTCGGGCTGTCAACATGTAGCTTGCGCCTCGTGCGTCGACAAGATGTGGTCCTAGGCTGTCCCAGAAAAGTGGCCAAGTGGCCCAAGGGGGTGGCCAAGGCATGTGGCCAACGCGTGGCCCACAGCGCCCCCCCCCCCCCGAGCTGAGAGGGGGGGGGTAGTAGCCAGCGCGCGGGTGGCCTGGGGTAGCCGGCGCGCGGGCAGGCGGGGTGGCCGGGCCGGGCGGGGTGGGCGGATAGCCTGGGTGGCCTTGGGGTGGCCCCCGGGCATACACACGTGGATGGGGAATCACCAACAACCCCATCAAACCAGAGCCTGCCTTGCTCTACACTGGGGTGACAATGGCCAGCGGCGTCACCACCGGGCGGACCAACAGGGTGGAATTCAAAGTCCCACAGGGGCCTGTAATCTCACCACAATTACACTTCCCTGATTCCACCAATTGTCCATCAACACTAGACAGGTTATTCGAACCACCTGTTACACCATGAGGCTCTGCCGGCTGCCTCTTGGGTGAACACTGTCAACTGTCTATTTAGCTTTTTACTGTTCCTTCCGTAAATCCTTGGCCCCAATTCACGCCAATTGGGCCTCGACACAACCCATGATGGCTGGAGTGCCATGCTCGATGAGGAATTTGGACGACAGAAATGATTAACGGGGGTGGAGGGGGGGAGACTCCCCCCTCCACCCAGCTACGTCCTCGTCCACCTGCTACCCAGCTCAAACTGACGACTTTGCGGGCTAAGGAAACTCAAAATGCCCATACCTCCCCCCCTACTTTGTCTTGACCAATCAGCACGAAGCCGGCACTGTTCCCTCGTGCTGCTTCCAATCACATCTGTTCGCGCCAAAACGCAGCTCAGAGCAGCCGTGCCTAACCCAATCACAGGCCTCACTCACCCTCAGGCGTCCCGTGACGTCACAAGGAGGGGGAGTCCTAAAGACAAAGGGCGCACTGTCTCACATGGTGGGGGCAACGGTCACCCCACTTTCCCCCCCACCTCTGAAAACCCGTTGGGAGAGTCAAGTACCTCCCTACACCACTTCACACTCAACTCCCATCCTATTTCACAGAAACAGGAAAACTTCTGTAATTCTCTCTACAGAGCAATCACAGGCCTCTAACCAGTCCCAACCGACAGTCCTTAACATAAGCTTTCATTCAACACCCCACATGTATATGTTAGTTTGAAAGCTCCAGTTTCTAGAGTCCCTAGAGCGACTAGCCTATTCTAGAAACTAGGAAAACTAGCTGAGGGAATCTAGATTCCCTCACATGCCTCCATAATGAAGCTTTGCTGTTGACGAAATTTTCATTTTTGCAAAAAACTTGCTCCAATCCCTTCAAGAAGAAATGCCATGTAAAGCAAAACACATTGCGACCAATCACAGTAGTTACTGCAGAGAAAATGTCAGATATGCTGAAAGTCAGTATTAAGCCTGGCCAAAAGTTGTGCACATCATGCAGAAAGGAATTCGACAGTAACCAGGTGAGTGAGTCCAGCTCTACTGAATCTGATGGCCCTGCTGATAATATGGAAATCTGTGAAAGCGTAAACACAAGTTTATCAGTATTAGACATCTTACCCATTAAATATCAACGAGTTAATGCAAGGGATAAGCATGGTTATACAAAGCGTAAGATTAGCCAAGCACAGGAAATAATTGCCAAGCAGATTGCTGCAATTGGAAATATTGATTGTCAAAACCTGTTGGTACCAAGCTTCTAGCCAACAGTGCATAAATTGCTAAGACTTCAATAAACTCATTGAAGAAATGAAGCTAAAATTCCATGTAGCAAAGCGCCAAAAATAATACTAATCCTAACCCTCATGCCACAAAGCTGGTCTATCAAAAAGACAATGGAGCAATTCAAAGTTTCAGAATACATGGTTCGCGAATCTAGGAACCTGAAAGAAGAACAGGGAATACTAGCAATTCCTAAGAAAATACAGGGCAAGTCAATTCCAGAGGAAGTGAAGGAAAGGGTAGTACAGTTTTTTGAGGGTGAAGAATTTAGTCGAATGTGTCCCGGAAAGAATTGAAAGAAAAAAAGTCATAATCAGTGCACAAAGAAGGAGAATCATAATTTCATTTTTTCGAAATCACACCAAGGTATGTCATTTTCAGAGTCCTCTGGCTGAACTAGGAATTCAGATCCCATACTAAATAAAAGTTACTCTTGTTTAGAAAAATCTGCTTTATCCAATGGTGTCATTCAAAACCAAATTGGGACTGACGCATATTGAGATATTTTGCCTTGAAAGTTGGCTAGTTTTGCACATCAATTTTTTGGGGCCAACTTTCAAGTAGGCCTGATCATATACCTGATCAACCAGGCTGTGACTCATACGTCAGGCTGCGAGCAGCCGCGTCTAACAGCCTGGTTGATCAGTCCAGCAACCAGGAGGCCTGGTCGACGACCAGGCCGCGGGGACACTAAGCCCCGGAAGCACCTCAAGGTAGCCTCAAGGTAGGGCCACCTGTGGAGAGATGGATACAACAGAGTTGCTATTGCATCACTGCATAATATTGTGCTTGTTATACATCGTTGCAATGGATCATGCTGATGAGTAAGTGGTCTCCATATTTCTCGCGACAAAATTTGGCAGTGATTTTTGCATGGATGGATAGATGAATGGTCACCCATACTTCTATTTCGATTAAAGTACGTTATTCTACACCAAACGTTGTCCTGGTATGTCAAATTTCACACTCCTATAGGCAATTGAAGTGATTTAACAAAGGGTCATTTTGATCATTTTTGTGGTACTTACGCATTAACGGGTCAAGAGCCCATTGAATATGGACCTGTTATTTAAGAACCAAAGCAGATTGAGCTCTAATATTTTGCAAAGTGTTATTTGAGGTCTAGGGCTATCTTACTACAAAATTTCATGGCATTTGGAGAGGGTCGAGTGGGAGCCATAGGTGACTTTTTGGTAATTTGAGATGGAATTAGGGGGGTAGAAATAGCCTAAGCTACTCTATCCCTTTGAGATGTATTTATTGCTTATCTCAATAAACATACTTGAACTTGAATTGAATGACGCAAATGTACTATTCCTTGTGAAGCGAGTACTCGCCTAGCTCTGGGCGAAGGTGGAAGTGTCGCCTGAGAGCTCCTGGTTTGCTGACTCATTGTTGTTTGTGTTTGTGTTTGTGAGTGCACCCTTGGGGTCGTGATGGCTGGAGGGATTGCGGCCCCCCTCCCTCTGTGAAGCGGAGGGATACCATTGGACTAGAATTTACTGGCCCAGCGTTTTATCCGGCAGTTGAGGTGGTGATGATTGACATGTTGCGCATGGATGTGACATCTGTGTGCGGCGTTCAACTTGTATCCAAGCATCGAGCTGTTGTGAAATTCTGATCCATGGCTGTGTATCGTGAATTTGTGGACCGCAATGACAGGAGGATGTTTACTCTGCCTGAGGGTGGTGGTTCGGTGGAAGTGTCGGGCAGGTGCAGTGAGACTACCTATGTGGCAATTCATAGTGAACCCTTTGAGTTCCCTGACTCCCTTCTCCAGCATCACTTTACTCGGTATGGGCGGGTCTGAGTGTCTGGAGTCTCCTCTGAACGGTGGAAGGGTGTCCAAAATGGGAACCGCACTGTGGCACTGCTCTTGAAGGACTCCATCCCTTTGTCTCTTCTGCTTCAGGGCTTCATGGTATGCGTATTCTATGGGGGTCAGCCCAGGACTTTTTTCCGGTGCGGACTCTCGGGCCATCAGGCTGCGAGATGTGATGCAAGCCGGGTCAGGCCTGGGAGGAGGACTTTCCCCGGTTAGCGGTCCCGGACCTGTGAGAAGGTGCTGCTGTGGTGAGTGATACTTCCCAGTCGTCTGGTGCCCCGTTGCCGGTCTCTGATGCCAGCCTCGATATGCCTGTAGGTGTCGGAATGGAAGTTAGTGCATCCCCAGCTCCCGCACCCCAGCCACCCCTGCCTGCTTCGTCTCCAGTTGTGTCTTCTGTGGTGTGTGGTTTCGTGCCTCTGGACGTCGAGGCGGCACCCTGGCCTGTACTGTCTCCGGCAGCTGTGTCTTCGGCCCGTTTCGGCGTTCACACTGTGAAGTCTCCTGTGGTGTGTGGTCGTGTTCCCCGGGTTGATGAGGCTGCGATGTTGAGTGGTCGAGCGCTGCGGGGAGTTGGGCAACTGACTGGAGGTTCTGCTTCAGTGCCTCCTGGTGAGGGTGATAGTTCCGACGACCTGTGTCTTGTGTCCAAGCGTTCGCGGCGAGCTTTGAGTCTGTCTCCGCCTCGTGGTGAGGCCTAGGCCGACGTCAGGGATTTTGGGGTCTCCAGAAGTTCGTCGTCTGTGGATGATGATGTGGGCGACGCTGTTGGAGTGCCTGCGGCTCCTGTGGGCCCTGTTGCTGCAGTGGAGGTCCTGTGGTGGGACTGACACCTGGCCCTGGTCCGGTGTCTTCTTCGGCTGCCTCTGCGTCCCCGGTTGCTCGTTCCCCGAGTTGGGAGGTTGTGGCACCGACAGAGGTTTCGCGAGAGGGTGGGGACTTGGTGCTGGTTCTTAAGAAAGATTTTGTTGCAACGGCCCCCCATGCCTCTGGCGTCAATGTCTGTGCCTTCCACGCGTCTGCCCTCGGTGATGCCGACCGCTGCACGGCTGCTCTATGCTCAGCCGTCATTTGTTACTCCGCCCCCAGTGGTGTCGGCCCGTGCACCATCGCCCTTTGTGATTGTGTCCCCTGCGACTCTGCCCGTTATGTTACCGCCCTGTGTTCGGCCGGCTCCTGTGCTTCAGTCCCATGGGGCTCCACCGTCTGTACCGAAGAGCTCTGTGCGGCCTCTTCCCGTGACTTCCACCCCCGTGGTGGAGGGCGCCGAACTGGATGTTTCTGACTTCATGCATCGTCAGCGAGGATCACGTAGTCACGTTAACGCATCTGCGGAATTGTGGGCTAAGCGGGATGCCTACAGCAAGAAGTAACTGCGTGGTTGATTGTTCATTAAATCACTGAACTATGTGTTTACCAGATCTCTTTTAATGGGGGTCCCAGACCTTATGGTTATCCTTCGCTTTAGAGTTAGTTTTTCTTTTTATTTCGGAAACAAATACAACAAAACAGAAAAACATCAACAGCATCATTTACATGAACAAAGCAAGAAACACACTGACAAACTGTAGAACAGGGAAAACACAAACAAAAGTCATACAATACACAAAATGGAATCATAACCGTAGGTAACAATGAAATACAGTCAGAAAAGAAAAAACACTTGAGCATTATAACCCAACAATAACTAAGCAAGAAACACATAAAAAAACGAATCACATAGCTCATCAAAATAAATAAATAAAGCAACACAGAGCAAGAACCACACACAGTTAATCATCATCATATTTATCTATATAGAAATGACGCAGTGTAAGAATGTAAGTGTAGTGTTTTAAAATGCTAATCTAACCTACTTACTTAAATTACGCAGACTTATATCTCTCCTTCATAAACAGTGCTCGAGGTGTCTTTGAGGATAACGAAGATATCAATACCAGATCATTTGGATGTGGGGGTGACGTATGTGGTGACCAGGCCACAATACCAGACCACTGTAGAGGTGACGCATCTGGGGACCAGGGAACTTTACTGAATCACTTGGGGGGGGGGGGGGGGACGGTGATTGGCTGGATGGTCGGCGGAGGGTGTGGATGCTGTGGTCATCACTCCTCCAGTGTTGATCCGGTGCTTAGTGTGACTGGTCCTGTCACGGTCCTTCTAGACGTGCTAGCCGGCGACATGGGGCTGCCCTTGCCTCCTGTCCGCCATACTCAAACTCTATGCTTCGAGTTTTCTGGATAGGCGTCCTACTTGTCGGTGGAGGTGGTGATACTTGATCTGCATGTTGCTGTGGCGAACATGTGTGGCGTGAAGCTGCTCTTCAGTGGCCTGGTACTTGTTAAGCTCGGATTTTCTGTGGTATTCCAGGAGCTGGAGGCCTCATATGATATGAGGACGTTCCCCCCCTTGCCTGGTGACGGTGTAACTGTAACAGTATCGGACCGCAGTGGTTCCTCTACCTATGTTGTGGTGCATGGAGTACCATTCGAGTTCCCGGAGGGCCTGTTACAGCGTTCTTTTGGCAAGTTTCGGGCTGTTGTGAATGTGCGGATGAACGTTGTATTGTCTGGCAGATGGCGAGGCGTTTTGAACGAGCCATGTATTATAACCATGCGCCTTCAGTCTCCGATTCCTTCCTCCAAAATACTTCTTGGCCTCAACGGTGACATCTTTTACGCTGAACAGCCTAGAACGTGTTTCCATTGTGGTCTTGATGGGCACCAGGCGACAGGTTGCCATGCAAATGGTGCGGCTCCCGTGACCTTGTTCCCTGAAGAAGACTTTTCCCTGCTGGTGAACGTGCAGGCATCTGTGTGTGGTGATGTGGCGGATGTCACTGTCGTCCGTGTGCTCCCAGGTTGTTGGTGATATCCTGGCCATGGATCGTGTGGTCCCGTCTGTGACGTGCCAGCCTGCGCCTCCCCGTGGCCTCTTTCCTCTGGCGGTTTCTTTGGAGGATACGGTTTCTTTGGTGGATGGGGGAAGTGGTGCTGCCTTGTATTTCAGATGACATGGCTGTTCCCATTGCGTCGTGTGTGGTGGTGCATGGTCTGATGCCTCCGATTGTTGCTCCGGGGAAAGTCTTGCATGGCTTTGCGGAGCGTGCCTGTGAGCTGTCACACTATGGCTCGCCTGTGTAGGTCGTGAAGGCGTTGGAGGACTCTGATAATATGCGGCCAGTTTCGAAACAATCTCGTGTGGCTCACAATGCGTCCCCTTGCCCTGCTCGTGCTTTATATGCTGATGTGGGTGATTTTGGCAGTTAGCTGTCTTCCTTGAGTTCTGATGCGGATGATGTGGGTGATGCTGTTGGAGTGCCTGTGACCCTCCTGTGACCCGATAGCTGGTTCCCCCCTGGGTTGTGGCCCCAGCTGTGGATTCTTCTTAAAATCCTTTTCAAGAAGGATTCTGTTTTGGCAGCCCCCATGCCACTGGCCTCTCTGACGCCAGTGGCATGGGGGTAGGTCAGCGCGTCTGCCCTCCGTGCTCAGAAAGTGCTGGAGGACACCCCGTCCTACAGAATGTGTATGCAACTCCGTGCGTCTGCCCCCTGTGCAGCCACCCTCTACGCTGTTGCCCTCTGTCCTCAAGATCTTCGTCCTCTGTGCCTTGCGCTTCCGTGGTTCAGCCTCTCCAGCCTGTGTCATCTGTGTCTTCGGCCCATGTCGTCGAATCAGGTCCGGACGCCTCCCTAGATCTTCATTCCTGAATTTATGTGGTGCCCAATCCGCCCAACCAAGGAGGAGTCACCTCTTTGGGATTCTTACTGTTCTTGGTATCCTGTGCAACAGTTTCCAGAGAAGTATAAGTATCAGTAGAAACCCGTCATGCGTGCGTGACATCGTTCCCGGTCTATGCTGCTACCCTGTGTTGGAAGCTCCTGTGTTTGGTTTGGTTTTATTTACATTCTATTATTTAGTACTTCTGTGTATTTTCGTTTGTGTATCATGTTGGTGTTTTATGATATTTTGATTTTATACTGTTCCTCTGTTGGGGAGCCTGACAGCTGAGTGGATTGTGCTCGGATTCGTAGTCGTGAGGTCCGAGTTCGATCCCCGGTGGAGGGAGATAAAACTGGGTAGAGTTTCTTTTGCCCCTGTTACCTACCCGTAAATAGGTACCTAGGAGTTAGAAAGCTGCTATGGGTTGCCTCCTGGAGGGGGGGGGGCTGTAATAAAAAGGAGGCCGGGTCGAGGACTGGGCCGCAGGGACGCTAAGCCCTGAAAATCACTTCAAGATAACCTCAAGATTCTTGTGTTTGTACTGGTGACTTGACACTGGGATTACTTTGTATATATTGTGTATTTCCATAAATTAAAAAAAAAATGTGGGTGACGTATCTGTGAACCAGGCAACAATATCGGACCACTTAGGTGGGGGGGGACGACGTATCTTGGGACCAAGCAACAATACAAAACGACTTGGGGGTGACATATATGTGGACAAGGCAACAATATCGACCACTTGGTATGGTGACGTTTCTGGGGACAAGGCAACAATATCGGACCATTTAGGGGTGACATATCTGTGGACCAGACAACAATATCGGACCACTTGGGGGGATGACGTATCTTGGGACCAGGCAACAATACAAGACCACTTGGTGGTGACGTATCTGGGGACAAGGCATCAATAACGGACCACATAGGGGCGACGTATCTGGGGACCAGGCAACAATACCAAATTACTTGGGGGATGTTGGCGTGCTCGCCTAGCTCTTGGTGGAGGCGGACGCGTCGCCTGTGAGCTCCTGTTTTGCTGGTCAGTGGTAGTTTGTGTTTGTGAGTGGGCCCTTCAGACCGTGTCGGCTGGAGGGATGGCAGCTCCCCTCCTCCCTGTGAAGCTGAGGGTTACCATTGGCCTGGAATTCACTGGACCAGCGTCATACCCGGCTGTTGAAGTGGTCATGATTGATATGTTTTGAGTGAATGTGGCGTCTGTGTGCGCCGTTCAACTTGTATCTGGGCATCGAGCTGTTGTGAAATTCAGCTCCACGGCTGTGTATCGTGACTTTGTGGAACGCTATGATGGGAAGATGTTTACTATGCCTGAGGGTGGTGGTTCGGTGGAAGTGTTGAACAGATGCAGTGAAACTACCAATGTGGGAGTTTATGGTGCTCCCTTCGAGTTCCCTGACTCAATGGGTGAAGCGACTCCAGAGTTACTTCACCCGTTATGGGCTGGTCTTGAGTGTCCATATGAATGCTGTCTCCTCTGGGTGGTGGACGAGTATCCCGAATGGGACACACACAGTGGCGATGCAATTGAAGGACTCCATCCTTTCGTCTCTCCTGCTTCTGGGCTTCATGGTACACATATTCTATGTAGGTGAGCCCCGGACTTGTTTCCAGTGCGGGCTATCGGGCCACCAGGCTGGGGGTGTGGGGCAAGCCGGGTTGGCCCTCTGAACTTTTTTAGGGAGGAGGACTTTGCCCCGTTGGCAGTCCCGGACCTGTCACCAGGTGCTGCTGTGATGAATGATGCTTCCCGGTCGTCTGGTGCCCCGTTGCCATTCTCAAATGCCAGCCTACATGTAGCTGGGGGTGTGAGTGTCGGGGTGGTAGTTAGTGCATCCCCGGCTCCCCTGCCTCAGCCATGCCCGCCTGCCCCCATCTCCAGTCAAGTCTCCAGTTGTGTCTCCTGTGGTGTGTGGTCTAGTGCCCCCAGTCATCGAGGATGCGGCCCGGCCGTGCACTGTCTCCGGAAGATGTGTCTTCGGCCCATGTTGACGTGCATGCAGTGATGTCTCCCGCGGTGTGTGGTCCTGTTCCCCGGGTTGTTGAGGCTGTGTTGTAGAGTGATCGTGCACTTCGTGGAGTTGTGCGGCCGACCAGAGGTTCTACTGCGGTACCTCTTAGCGGGGGTGATAGTCCGACGGCCTGTATCCAAGCGATTTCGGCGAGCTTCGAGTCTGTCTCCGCCTTGTGGTGAGACCTGGGCCGACGTCAGGAATTTTTGTGACTCTGGGAGTTCGTTTTCTTTGGATGGTGATGTGGGCAATGATGTTGGGGTGCCTGCGGCTTCTGTGGGCTGCGCTGCAGTGGTGATGGGTCCTGTGGTGGGATTGTCCCCTGATCCTGTGTCTTCTCCAGCTGCCTCTGCATCCCTGGTTGCTGGTTCCCCCGGGTTGGGCGGTTGTGGCGCCGGCCGCGGTTGCGGTAGAGGGAGGGGACTTGGTGATGGTTCTTAAGAAAGATTCTGTTCTTGCGACCCCCATGCCTCTAGCGTCCTTGTCTGTGCCCTCCGTGCGTCTGTCCTCAGTGCTGCCAACTGCTGCGCTGCTGCCCACTTCTCAGCCGCCCTTTGTTACTCCACCCCCTTGTGGTGTCAGCGTCTGTGTCATCGCCCTCTGTGATTTTGTCCCCTGCGACTGTGCCCGTTGTGCTGCTGCCCTCTGTAGGGCCAGCTTCTGTGCTCCAGCCTCTCGTGGTTCCACCGCCGGTGCAGCTGAGCTCTGTGTGGCCTCTTCCCGTGACTTCCGCCTCCGTGGAGGGGGCCGAAGTACTTCATGTATCGACCGCGGGGATCGCGTCGTTTCGTTTCCTTGCCGGCGGAGGTGTTGACTCGGTGGGATGCCTTCAGGAAGAAGTACCCTCGTCGTCTATTTCCGGATAAATATAATGATGATTAACTGTGTGTGTGGTTTTTGATTTGTGTTGCTTTATTTACCTGTTTTGATGTGCTGTGAGATACGATTAATTTTGTCCGTGTTTCTTGCCTGGTTATGTTGGGTTACAGTGCTCAGGTGCTTCTCTTTGCTCTGTGTTTAAATGTTACCTATGTTTAGGTTTCCATTTTATGTGTATTGTACGACTTTTGTTTGTGTGTTTGTTTTACTGCTCTTGAGTTTTGTTCATGTGTTTCTTGCCTTATAAATGTGAATGATGATGTTCATGCTTTTCTATTATGTAGTATTTGTGTTTACAAAATAAAAAGAAAAAAACATGGGGGGGGGGGGGGGGGGGGGGGTGACATATCTGGGGGATCAGTAAAGATGATGGATGAAGGAGTCCTTCCCCTCTTATATTATAATAATATATGAACTGACAATTCATCTTCAATATAGTTCACACTACTAGAGGAACTTTACAACTGTAAACTTATTATTTTTCTTTGGTATGGGAACCTTTTATAAGCATTTTAGTACAAGTAAAAGTTTTTACATTAGTGCTAAATATACTGTGAGTGTCTGTCTTGGGAGCGCAAGTCTTCCTCTCATCCCTCTCTTCTCCATCTCTATGTTGTAAATAACAATAAGGTAAATGACTATAAATAATAAATTTTTATACAATAAATAAACAAAATAAAAATAACAGTGAAGGAGGTCAAGTAATGTTTGGTTAGTTATGGGGTTAAGTGGCCCTTGCCTGCATTGTTGATATTGTCAATGGCCACTTCTGGCGGCGGCATCTGGCCACTTGCATGTTATGGTCGTAGCGTCATGAGTAACTAGCATCTTGGACCCCTGTTGAGGAGTAGCCAATTACAAGCCAGGAAGTAACTGTTGCTGCAGACTTTATTAACCAATGAGAAGCAGTGTGGTGAGTATAAGAGTGGGAGTTGGCGCCGAGGTATGTCAGTTACCTCCTCACCTCCACAGTAAGACGCCCTATTATAGAGAAGGTTTGTGTTATTTTGTTAAGTATTATTGGTAATAATTTTTAGGTAATAATTTTTAGGTAATAATTAAGTTCTATGGTAGACGTTGTATAGTTAAATGTTTCATAATCTTTGTAAGAATTGTTTTCTAGATTATCATCACATCCACACAGGTGACGTCCTGACAAAGTCAAATCTTTGTCAATTGACTAGATTATGAACTTAATTAGTATAACATTACTAAACAAATCCATGGCATCTTATGGATGTAGGCAACTACGTGGATAATAACCTTTAAATTCATATCCTGCCAAACTGCTAACTTAATAAAATGAAATTAATATTTAGTGTTTAAGTTTTTCTAAAATTTTAAGTTATAATTTGGTTCCGAAATAGCGCTAAACTTTCTTTGCTCTGAGATTACTTGTGGAGAGGATGAAGTAGTTTGGATACTGTTCACTTAATGAAATTCATGCTTTTCACTTGGAAGCTACTATAATAGTTACTTGCAAATGAAACTCTTAACTATCCATAACAAAGTTTTATTAATAACTTTGCTCGGTCATTACGTTCCAAACTAGTCTTCACTAGAGCAGTTAAAACCTCTCTTCTTAGTTCGGAGAGGCGTCGTAAGTTGCAGACTAGTTTGAGTAACGGGTATTGCAAGGAAAAAATTAACATTACATTTGTAATTTAATGTAGCACCTTCAGGTATACCATTCCTGTTTCTACTGATTTCGGTTAAACCTTGTATCTAAATTACTTTAAATTTAAACTATAGGAATGCCTTGGCTAAAAAATTAAACATTCTTCATGCCTCTCATAAAAGATAACTACCCTTATCTTCACTAGATACCAGTCTACAAAAATTTTATTGATGCTACTATAAATATTACGTAAACAAATCTCTCCCTTGCATCCTTAACTTTCTATTAAAAAAAAAACACTTGTGAATCCTTGCTTAGTACTTGACGAAACGCTCAAAGTTTAATAAATTGTGCATAAAGAACAGAACTAATCTGTCAACACCTTGCCTTCCATTCACTTTTCATACAATAATTTTCCGGTGGTCGTTCCGGTGGGATCACAACTCGCCTCCAGTGAGGTATACTCTGCCTTAAACGTGCTCTTGTAATTTCACATACCGGAGACCAGGTGTGGAACGTTGATTATTGTACTGGTAATAGTGCTGAACCTGTCAATGAAAACTTCTTGATGCAATAGCTGACTCACCGTTTACGTGAGCCTTCGATAAAAGGTTATTACTTTAAACTTTGGATAGGTATTGTCAAGCAATACATTATTTGTGAAACTTCACAATTAACATCTTGTCTAAAATATACCTATTAAACTTAACGGTAGCATATACATTGCTCGTCTTGCAAAATTATTTAACTATTTTTTTTTTTTTTTTTTTTTTTTTTTTTTTTTTTTTTTTTTTTTTACTTAATGATAGTTTTAAATGCTAAACTCGGTCCTACTAAACTTCCACTTCACACCCTAAATTGAAATGGCTTACGTTTGTATTAATAACTATTCCCGGCCACACGTTGTGGCTAAAAATTCAATTCGTCAATGCAATTGCAAACATTGAAATGTAATTGTAACATAATTAGTTGAACTTGTGGAGCATTTGTGAGACAGATGGTGCTGTTTAAATAAGTTTTTACCAGTCATAGATAGACTATCTATATAGTTGATATATAAACTCACTCCTATTCAAATGCAACTGTCAAAATTTAAAAGTAATTGGTAAAGAGGTTTTGAAGATTTCCCTCTTGAAAGTCTCTTTGAAAACTTTTTACGGTAGGATTTGATTTGTGTATAAAAACCTGTTCGGATGCAAATATATAGTTTTGTGAGAATTTCAAAGCCATTGGTGAAGAAATTTCGGAGATAGTGGTTTTGAACAATCATTCATTTCCATTTTTATTTATAGATTTAATAAATACTCATTACAGATGGCTGCCATAATAATACTGGTGATGGCGGCGGCAGTGATGCCATCCTGGGCCCAATACTTCGTTAATAACAACGCTGCTCCCGCCATCTTGGGAGCCACTGACAGGCCATTCGTTACCTCAAGTGGAAACCTCTTGGTACTTGAAGGTGGCCCCACCCAACCTCCTCAACCCCAGCAACCCTTCCCACAACTACCAGCCCAACAACCTGTGTTTGTTCAGCCACAACTGCCAAGCCAGCCTCAGGTCTTTATTCCTCAACAAGTATCTCCACTATTGACTCCCTTTACCTTCCGTCCAACTTCATCTTTATGCAACCATGCTGCTAAACCCCTGGTAAGAGGAGTTTTATTTAACTTTCACATGGACGTATTTAAGGTTAATTGGTAATTAAAATGAGCCTTCACATAATTTGTGTTGTTACTTGTCAGGTTGACGAGGTAGTGGACGGCAGAGCATACCATTTCTCATGGTGTCACGACTCTGGTCGACTCTACACCTGGGAGCAAGCAACCTATTACTGCTCTGGGCTTGGCAACGGTTTCCAGGCCGTCAGTATTGAAAGTAACAGGAAGCAAGAGTTAATTTCCAACTATATGATTACACGTAAGTTGAAAAGCTGGTCTGGGTGTTTAACTAGGCCTTGAGTGACTAACTTGGACGTAATGAAAATGGTATAATTTCAGACTACATCAGCGACATCTGGACGAGCGGCAACAAACGTAACTCGAGGTCTTGGTCGTGGTTATCTGGCACTTCCTCTCCCTACTCTAACTGGTCTAGCACCGGCAGGTGAGAACTGGTTTGTTGACCGTAAACAAAACTAATGGTGTTGACTGGTAATGATCATGGCCTTGAGAACCACTTGTCTTCCCCAGGCGAGGACTGCCACAGCCAGACAACGATGAAGGAAACGAGGACTGTCTGGCGGTGTTAAACAACCTGTATAACGATGGTGTCACTTGGCACGACTCCTCCTGTTTCCACCTGAGGCGCGTCATCTGTGAGGCTCCACGCTTCTATGTTCAATAGTTGTTCTCCATCAGTTCTCATTATTGTAATATTATAATAAAGTTTAAACTTAACTCTATCGATTGATACAAACTAATTCTAAAGAGAATAAGATTATATTGTGTAGTAATATAAATGCTATAAACGCATTATCTGTTATTTCTCTGAAGTTTGCAAACACCGCCCATCTTACAAATGTGGTATACAAAAGTGAGGAGCGGCGGCGGCGGCAAAGGGGATAATGTGTCAATATGGACACCTTAACAGTTTTTCGTCAGTCTGGTTAGATAGCGTAAGTTCTGATAGGCTGCCGACCCCTACCAGCTAGAGGTCGGGAGATAGCGCTGAACAGACTGTAAGGCAACCTGTTCTCACTAGGCTGTTTAGAGCGGTGGCAGTCTTCCCCAAACGCATTCATTTAACTTCAACCCCTATCGGGCAATATAAGAAGAGCCAATCGCCTCCTTCCTTGACAGGCAGGAGGGGTAGCAGTAGTCTTGGTCACACTGTATGTGATTGGGTAAACTATGGGCTTAAACTTCCCTCTCACTCCCAGTAACAACCCTTATCAGAACCGTTTGGGACTGTCATGCCATCAGTGACCTTTTTCTCACTGTGCCATTTTATACTCTCCCGCCAAGACGGTCGGGAGTGCCATCCAGGGTTATACAGTAGAGGTGTATACGAAGTGTTACCAGACATGTCGCCATACACGATATCTGAACTGCTACTGAACTTTAAGAAGCCCGACACGAGGTACTTTGGCCCTTATATAGGGCGAAAAACCAATGCTGGGTGTTCACCTCTGCAGTCGTAAGGTACAAATTTTGTAGAGAACCATTACCTTACCTTAAGATTTATCTTAACACACTTATGTTGCATAATTCACAGATGGGGTTTAAATCTGATAATAGCTACTCTATTGCCTTTACAGACCAAATGTAAATACCATGGAGGCTAACATCTTATATTGAAATAGCTGCATTTTTGTCTCAATATTTTTTGCCTCTTGGTGGCTGATCATACGGCTCTGGAATTTCTAATCCTATACTTCTTGTATAGGATTCTCCTATACTCCTATATTGCTTGGCTTAATTCTCAGCAATTTTGTTCACTTGAACCCCCCCCCCCCCCCCCCCCCCTCGCTGCTCAGCTCGTTGTTGCCGTGTGGGGGCGTTGGCGGCTGCCGGAGTGTGATGCTCCTTGGGACAGTCCTGTCCTTTAAGAGCCTTGTGCTCCTGCTGCCGTCCTCTCCAATTCTGCTGGGCACCTTTTCCTTCCGTTTCGTTTTTCTCCCCCCATCTTCTCCTATCTGCTTGCCGTTTCCTGCCGACCTTTTGCTTGTTCTGGTTCTTCCCTTGGACTTCTTCTATTTTTGACGCCCGGGTGCTTGAGGAGGCATACTCTTGCACCCATAGAACTGTAGTACCCGACGTAGAGAGCGAGGGGAACCTTTTATTGTCAATCTCCCTTTCGTTACTGAACCCGATCTCGGACTGTCGGTTTCTTAAGGTGGCGTTTGTGGGGCGTATACTCACGACGCACCCCTAGGAGGCCCCGGCAAGATCGGAGATAGCTTCTTTTTGGGTGTCCTGCCTCTAATTGAGGCTCCATGGTGGGTGTGGGGGCACATTCGTGAATGAATATTTCTTTACGTAATGATGATGACCCCTGTTTCGGTCGTTTCTGATTTACATTCTCAGGCTCGTGGGGTGGGCGACAAAGACAGTCAGTCCGTGTTGGAAGACCGGGCTCTGTAGCCTCTGCTGCATTGGGCCCCGACCTTGCTCCTCCTTTGGCCTCTCTGACTCCTTCCCCTGGCTCCCATCCCTCCTCTATGGTTGGGTCAAGCCCCCAGTGGTGACTACCTCATCCCCTGGCGCGGCTCCTTCTCTAGTTGTAACTACTGCGCCTTTTAACCCCCCTCTCTGGGGGTTCTCACGGCCGCCTTCGCTCGATTCCTTCCAGTTCTGCTACCTATCAAGCCTTGTTTGGTCCCACTTCGTGGGCCAAATATTTTGATCTCCTCCCTCTTGATTTTGCGCCTCCTGACGATTTCTCCCTCCAACATCTCGTTGATTCCGTGGATGCCTCCATTACCTTCAACCCCACTTGTTTCGGTACACGTGTCGTTGCTGCTCCTTCTCAGGATGCTGCTTCCCGATTGGCTGCCTTATCCTGCCTTGGCGAGACCCCTGTTCGGGTCTCGAGGAACGCTCAGTTGAATGCTAGTGTTGGCACTATTCTGCTCCCGCCTCATGTTGCGACCGGTGTTCGGGACCTGCGCGACTGCCACGACGATATTCGACATATCCTTGCTGCCCAGGGAAATTCTATTCTACAGGTGGACACGTACACTCGTTCCCCTCGTGGTAGTCGCCGTCAACCCCTCCGGGTTGTGAAGATTTCCTTTGATGGTAGGACCCTTCCACCCTCTGTCATTCTTGATGGTGCCAGGTGCTCTGTCCAGGAGTACATTCCTTCTCCTCGGCTCTGTAATAAGTGCTGGAGTGTTAGGGCATGGTGCCCTCCGCTGCTCCGGGACTGTCATTGCCCTTTGTGTGGTGGCAAAGGTCACTCTAGGTCGGAGTGCACTTCTCCCCAGGCTCGTTGCCTCAACTGCGGTGAGGCCCATCCAACCTTCTCCCGTCTGTGTTCATTACAAGCTTGAGGCAGCCGCCCTAAACTTGAAGCACCGGGAGCGTTTATCTTTTCCTGAGGCGAGACGCTAGGTTCGCCGGCTCCTGCCTTATGCTAATCTCTTACGCTCGCATGTTGCGCTCTCTCTCCTCGTCCTTCCCCCCCTCCCCTTCCGGCCCGTTGGCGTCGTGAGGGGGCTTGGTGGACGGCTGCCGGAGTGTGATGCTCCGTTGGGCAGTTCTGTCCTTTTCTGGCCTTGCACTCCTGCTGCTGTCTTCTCCAATTGTGCCGGATCGCTTTTCCTTTTCCTTGTTTCGTTTTTCTCCCCCTCTTCTCCTATCTGCTTGTTTCCTGCCGACCTTTTGCTTGTTTTGGATTATTTCTTTGGACTTCTTCTATTTTGACGCCCGGGTGCTTGAGGAGGCATACTCTTGCACCCGTAGAACTGTAGTACCCATCGTCTCGAGCGAGGGGAACCTTTTATTGTCAATCCCCCTTTCGTCGCTGAACCCGATCTCGACGGACTGACAGTTCTTAAGGTGGCGTTTGTGGGGCGTATACTCACGACGCACCCCTAGGGGGCCCCGGCATGATCGGCGATAGCTTCCTGTTGGGTGTCCTGCCTCTAATTGTGGCTCCATGGTGGGTATGGGGGCCACATTCGTTGATGAATTTGTCACTTTTCGTCTCTGTCGTTGAATGTTTCCGTTGTACCCTCTCAGGCTCGTGGGGTGGGCGACCAAGCCCCCGAGTCGGCCTGTATTGGAAGACCAGGCTCTGTAGCTCCCGCTGCGTTGGGCCCCGACCTTGCTCCTCCTTTGACCGTCCTGACTTCTTCCCCCAGCTCCCCTCCCTCCTCTGGGGTTGGGTCGAGCCTCCAGCCCCCGGTGGTGACCACTTCGTCCCCTGGTGTGGGTAAGTCTTTCGTTGTGACTACTGCACCTTTTGACCCCTCTCTCTAGGGGTTCTCAACGCCGTTCGCGCCCCAACCGCACTCGCTAGATTCCTTCCCGTGCTGATGCGTATCAGGCCTTGTTTGGTCCTGCTTCATGGGCCAAATACTTTGATCTCCTCCCTCTTGATTCTGCGCCTCCTGACGATTTCTCCCTCCATCGGCATCTTGTAGATTCCGTGGATGCGTGTTACTTTCAACACCACTCGTCTCGGTACACGTGTCGTTGCTGCTCCTTCTCAGGATGCGGCTTCCCGCTTGGCTGCCTTATCTTGCCTTGGCGAGATCCCTGTTCGGGTCTCCAAGAACGTTCAGATGAATTACAGTGTTGGCACTATTCTCCTCCCACCCCATGTTGCAACCGGTGTTCGGAATCTGCAGGATTGCCACGATGATATTCGGCATATCCTTGATGCCCAAGGCCATTCTGTCCTCCAGGTTGACTCGTTTACTCGTCCCCCTCGTGGTCGTCGCCGTCAACCCCTTTGCGTTGTGAAGATACCTTTGATGGTAGGACCCTTCCATCCTCTGTCATTCTTGCTGGTGCTAGGTGCTCTGTCCAGGAGTATATTCCTTCTCCTCGACTTTGTAATAAGTGCTGGAGGTTTGGGCATGGTGCCCTCCGCTGCTCTGGGACTGTCTCTCTCTGTCCTTTGTGTGGGAGTGAAGGTCACTCTAAGTCGGAGTGCACTTCTCCCCAAGCTCGCTGCCTCAACTGCGGTGAGGCCCATCCTACCTTCTCCCGTGCCTGTGTCCATTACAAGCTTGAGGCGGCCGTCCTTAACCTGAAGCACCGGGAGCGTTTATCTTTTTTCCTGAGGCGAGGCGCCAGGTTCGCCGGCTCCCGCCTTATACTAACATCTCTTATGCTCGCGTGTTGCGCTCTTCCTCTCCTCGTCCTTCCCCCCTTCCTCAGACTCTCAACCGTTTCCGGGCCTCGGACCCTAATACGCTCACTGCCCCCTCCTCTGTTCCTTTGAGTTCTTTCCCGAGGGGTCCCCCTCCTGGTCCTCTGTCTGGGGTTCCCCTTCTTTCAACCCGGTCTGTCATGTCTCCTGTGTCTTCTTCCTCGTCCCCCTCCGATCCTCCTTTCCATCCTCTTCCTCCATCTATCGGCTCTCCCCACCGCCTGTCGGTGCGGGCGGATGTCCATCGCTCTCCTAACGGCCGTCGTGTGTGCTCTCGTTCGGCTTCTCCTGTTGAGACACTGGAATCCGTTGCCCGGTACGTAGTTGCTGGGACACCGGTCTCTTTAAGTCAGAAGCGTAAGCCTGGCTCCTCTCCTTCCTCTTCCCCGGCGGGTAAGAAGGCTTCGCTTTCTTCCTCGGCTCCTACTTCTGGCTCTGTTACTCCTTCCCCTCCCGTTTCAGTGATTGCGCCCCCTGTTCCTGCTATGGAGGTTTCTTTGGCCCCTGCTTCCCTTTCGGTTGCTGCTCTTGCTGGGGTGCGCTCCCCTCTTTCTACTCCCCCTCTTCCTGCTGCTGTCCTTGACTGCTCCTCTCCGTTGTCTCCTCCTCTTCCTCCTCCTCCTCTGGACCCCGCCCGCCCACCTCTGATCTGTTCTCCCGTTTCCTTCCCTCCGTCTTTGCTCAGTTTACCCATTCCCCCTAACCCTGACTTTGCTGACCCTGATCCCGACCCTGATATTCTTTAACGTGCTCTGTTGCTCTTTCGCCTTTGTTTCTTCCTTGTTCTCTGTTTTTGTCCTTTCTCTTCTCGTCGTTGTCCATTCTTCAATGGAACGTTCGAGGTTATTACGCCAATTTCCTCGAACTCCAACTTCTGATTTCGCGGTTTTCGCCCCTTTGTGTCTGTCTCCAGGAGCCAATGCTTGGTGCTCGTCTTGGTCGTTTTCGTGGCTATTCCTTTCTCTCCCCCCCCCCCCAGCCATTGCTGGGGCTTCTAATTCTTCTGCTCTCTTGATTCGTGCAGATGTTCCCTTTGTTCCTTTACTTTTTCCTTCGCCTCTCCATTGTTCTGTTGCTCGTATCTTTATGGGGAAATGGTACACAGTTTGTTCCATTTATCACCCCCCCCGTGTGTCCCGCTCTCTCTTCCTGATTTGAAACACCACCTAGACTCCTTGCCGGAGCCTGTGCTCCTGCTGGGTGACTTCAATTGTCGTCATTCTCTTTGGGGTGACGTTCTGACGAATACCCGGGGTCGCCTCCTTGAGCCGTTTCTCCTATCTTCTTCCCTGTCTCTTCTGAATTCTGGTGAGCCCACTCATTTGGACTCTCGGACTCGCACCCTTTCTTGTCTTGATCTTTCTCTCTGCTCTTCTCTTTACTTAGATTTCACGTGGCAGGTTCTTGGTGACCTCCATGGAAGTGATCATTTCCCCATCCTTGTTTCCTTTTTCTCTTTTCGCCCTTCCCTCTCTTTCCCTAGGTGGCAGTTTGCTAAGGCAGACTGGACCCTATTTACCCTCAGTGCTGCTCTCTCTGACCTCTCCCTTCTGCCTCTCTCTCGCACTCTCCTCCTTTTTCATGACACTGTCTTCAACGCTGCCCTCCGCTCTATTCCTCGCTCTTCCTCTCGGGGTCCACGGAAGTGCGTTCTCTGGTGGAATGCGGACTGTGCTCGGGCTGTAAGCGTGCAGCCTGGAAGAGGCACCGCCGTAGGCAGACGACCGATTCTTTTCTTTTCTTTCGGAAAGCGAGTGCGGTGGCCCGTAGGGCCATCCGTACGGCTAAACGTGAATGTTGGGCATCTTATGTCTCGACAATTACGTCCGAAACCCCTCTGGCCCAGATCTGGAAGCGTATCCGCAAGATAGCGGGTAAGTTCGTTCCTGATGTTTCACCGGTCCTTCACCTCCATGATACTCTTGTGGCGGACCCGTTGCAGGTCGCTTCCGAACTGGGTTCCCACTTTTCTTCTGTTAACTCTGGTCTTCATCTTCCCCAATCTTTCCTTCTTCGTAAACCTGTCCTTGAGTCTCGTCCTTTAGATTTCTGCACTCATCTTCAGCTTCCCTATAATGATCCCTTCTCTCTCTCTGAACTTCGTTCTGCCCTGGCCCTCTGCGGTTCTACGGCGGCGGGCTCCAATGGTATTCATTATGAGATGCTTCGCCATCTCCCTCCGAGCACGTCTCAGTATTTACTGAGTCTGTATAATCGGATCTGGGAGTAGTCGTCAGTCCCTGAGGACTGGCTCGATGCCGTTGTCCTCCCTGTTCGCAAACCGGGGTCTCTGGGTACTTCCCCGAAGGACTTTCGCCCTATTGCTCTCACAAGTTGTGTCTGCAAACTCTTTGAACGTATGGTTAACGTTCGTCTGATGTGGTTCCTGGAACACCATCACCTCCTCTCCCCTTCTCAATTTGGTTTCCGCAAGTGCCGCAGCACGACAGATGTCCTGGTGAACTTGGAGGTCTATATTCGTACTGCTTTTGCTGCGAAGACCTCCGTTGTTGCCGTCGTTTTTGACCTGGAAAAGGCTTACGACACCACTTGGCGTTATCATATCCTGTCTCAACTTCATTCTTTTGGCCTTCGTGGTCATCTCCCTCTCTTTCTCCGCGGCTTCCTCTCTCGTCGTTCCTTTCGGGTGCGCCTTGGTACCGCTCTCTCTCCCTCTTTTCAGCAATACGAAGGTGTGCCCCAGGGTAGTGTTCTGAGCACTACTCTCTTTGTGGTTGCCCTCAATGGTCTTCTTTCCTCTCTTCCTTCTGGTGTCTTCTCCGCTCTCTATGTCGATGATCTTACCCTTTGTTGTCAGGGTGATGATTCGCCTCTCCTTCAACGCCGGCTTCAACTTGCAATTGATGCCGTGTCGTCTTGGGCCACTGCTCATGGCTTCAAGTTCTCTACTTCTAAGACTTCTGCCATGACTTTTACGCGGAAACGTAAACGCGGTTGTTCTTCGTCCCTCTTTGTCACTTTATGGTCATCCCCTTGAATTCAAAGATTCCGCGAAGCTTTTGGGGTTATTCCTTAACTCGTTTCTCTTGGTCTCCCCATATCTCTTACCTCCGTGTTGAGTGCTCTAAGGCCCTTACCCTCCTTCGGGTCTTGTCCCATACTTCTTGGGGGGCAGATAGGCGCACTCTCCTTGCTTTACATTCCTGTCTCGTCCTGTCTAAGCTCGATTATGGTTGCCCTGCTTACTCGTCTGCTTCTCCTTCTACTCTTCGCCGTCTTGATGCTTTGCACCATACTGGGTTGCGCCTCAGTTCTGGTGCCTTTCGTTCGACTCCCGTCCTTAGCTTGTATGTTGACACTGGCTTCCTGTCTCTCCAGGACCGCCGTGATCGCTACTGTCTTCGCTATCTTGCGCGGTCCTTGCAACATCCTTCCTCTCGCCTCTGTCGTGCTTTAAATTTTACCCATCCTGCGGTTCCTGTTCCTCTTCACCACCTCCCTCTTTCCGTCCGGTTATCTCACTTACAGGATTCTCTTTCCGTTCGTATTTCTGATGTTTCTCCTCGTGTTGTTCCTTCTTTGCCCCCGTGGAGGGTCCCTCTTCCGCGGTTTTGTACATCCTTGACCCGTATCACTAAAGCTTTTACCCCTCCTACGGTTCTAAAACGCCTTTTCCTCGAGCACTTTTCTTCTCACTCCCGCTCCGTTTCTGTCTTCACCGATGGGTCTAAGTCAGCGGACGGTGTTGGCTACTCTGTTGTTTTTCCTGATCGTACTTATATGTGTCGCTTGCCTCCGGAGACTAGCATCTTTACAGCGGAACTTTATGCTATTCTCTATACTCTTCGTCTCCTGCTTTCTCGTTGTCAGTCTTCCTTTGTAGTTCTTGTTGACTCTCGTAGTGCCCTCATGGCTCTCGGGTCCTTTAATCCGGTTCATCCAGTGGTTGTCGAGATCCAGCATTGGCTGTTTCTCGTTCACAGTAAATTTAAGTCGGTTGAGTTTTGTTGGGTTCCCAGCCATATTGGTGTGTCTTTAAATGAGCGTGCGGATGCTGCCGCCAAGGAAGCTGTCTGCTCTTGTCCCATCTCTCGTAAGGGCATTCCGTATTCCGACTTTTACCCGGTTATCCATTCCTCAGTCCTTACCCGTTGGCAGGCTTCTTGGTTGTCTGTTACTGGTAATAAGCTACGTACTCTTAAATGTTGTTTCCTCGTGGCAGTCCTCCTTCCACCGTAACCGGCGGTGGGAAACAGCTCTGGCGAGGTTGCGTATTGGCCATACTCGCTTAACCCATGGTCACTTGATGGAGCGCCGCCCTGCTCCTTATTGTCCTAGTTGCATTGTCCCTCTTACGGTCGTGCATGTCCTTCTTGAATGTCCTGACTTCCAGGACGAGCGTGTGTCTTGCTTTCCGACCGCCCCTCGCGGTCACCTGTCCCTCGATAGAATTCTTGGTGATTCGGATACTTTTGATATCGTTCGCCTTATGCATTTTTGTTCTCGTATTGGCATCCTTGGTGATATTTAGCGCCCTCTGATTATCTTGCGTACTTGATGGTGCTACATAGCCTTCCCGGTTTGGTGCCTTCTTTTAATAATTACTTACTTACTCGTCCTTCCCGCCTTCCTCAGACTCGCAACAGTTTCCGGGCCTTGGACCCTGATACGCCCACTGCCCCCCCTGTTCCTTTGGGTTCTCTCCTGAAGGATCCTCCACCTGGTCATCTGTCTGGGGTTCCCCTTCTTTCTACCTTGTCTGTCGTGTCTCCTGTGTCTTCTTCCTAGTCTCCCTCAGTTCCTCCTTTCCCTCTGTCTCTTGACTCTCCCCGCCGCCTGTCGGTGCGGGCTGATGTCCATCGCTCTCCAAACGGCCGTCATGTGTGCTCTCATTCCGCTTCTGTTGAGTCGCTAGAATCCGTTGCCCAGTACGTGGTTGCTGGGACACCTGTCTCTTTACCCCTCCTGTAGTTCCTGTTCTTCTTCACCACCTTCTTTCTGGCCGTTTGTTTCACTTGAAAAATTTTCCTTTGGTTCATTTTACCAATGTTTTTTCTCGTATTGTTCCATCCTTGCCCCTGTGGAGAGTCCCCCTTCCCAAATTTTGTACTTCTCTAACCCTGCATCACAAAAGCTTGTTCCCCTCCTACAGTTTTGAAACGCCTTTTCCTTGAGCACTTTTCTTCTCACTCCCACTCCGTTCCCATCTTCACTGATGGGTCTAAGTCTGCGGACAGTGTGGGCTACTGTTTTTTCCTGACCACACTTGTGTGTGTCGCCTTCCTCCGGCGGCTAGGATCTTCACAGCAGAACTTTGTGCTATTCTCTATGCTCTTCGTCTCCTGCTTTCCCGGTGACAATCCTCCTTTGTGGTGATAGTTGACTCTCGTAGTGCCCTCATGGCTTTAGGGTCCTCTAATCCAGTCCACCCGGTGGTCACAGAATCAACATCGGCTGTTTCTTATCTCCAGTAAGTTTAAGTTGAGTTTTGCTGGGTTCCCAGCCATGTTGGTGTGTCTATGAGCATGCTAGATGCTGCCTCTAAGCAAGCTATCTGCACTTGTCCCATCTCCTGTAAAGGAATTCCTTATTCTGACTGTTAGTTATTCGTGTCTTCATCTTTGGTTGCTGGAAGTTATTGGTCTTCTGTTATTGGTAACAATGTGCGTACTCTTAAGAGTAGTGTGTCCCAGTGGCCTTCCTCCTACCACCGTAACCGGCAGTGGGAAAAAGAGTCTGGCTAGGTAACCCATTGGCTATATTTGCTTAAATCGCAAGCACTTAATTGAACACGCCCTTGTTCCTTAGTCCAAACTGCATTGTTCCACCATGGTCGTGCATATACTTGTTGAAACTCTCAATTTTTCAGAACATTAGTGTCTTGCTAACCAGTCATTCCTTGTGGTCACTGTCGCTAAATATAATCCTAAGTGATTCTGATTGATGGCCTTGAGTGCAACTTGTACAACCTCGGTGATATGTAAGTAAGTAATTATCAAAAAGGTGCCAAACCGGGAAGGCTGTCGCACCATTAATGTGCTGAATAATCAGAGGGCGCTAAATATCACCAAGGATGCCAATACGAGGACAAAAATGCATAAGGCGAACGATATCAAAAGTATCCGAGTCACCAAGAATTCTATTGAGAGCCAGGTGACCGCGAGGGGTGGTCGGAAAGCAAGACATACGCTCGTCCTGGAAGTCGGGACATTCAAGAAGGACATGCACGATCATAAGAGGGACAATGCAATTAGGACAATAAGGAGCAGGACGGCGCTCCAAGTGATCATGAGTTAAGCAAGTATGGCAAATACACAACCTCGCCAGAGCCGTTTCCCATCGCCGGTTACGGTGGTAGGAGGACGCCACGAGGACAAACAACTTTTATGAGAACGTAGTTTGTTACCAGTAACAGACAACCAATAAGCCTGCCAACGGCTAAGTATGGAGGAAAGGATAACTAGGTAAGTCGGAATAATGAATACCTTTATGAGAGATGGGACAAGAGCAGATAGCTTTCCTGACGGCAGCATCCGCACGCTCATTTAGAGACACCAATATGGCTGGGAGCCCAACAAAACTTAACAAACATAAATTTACTGTGAACAAGAAACAGCCAATGCTGGATCTCGACAACCACTGGATGAACTGGATTAAAGAACCCGAGAGCCATGAGGGCACTACGAGTCAACTACAAAGGAAGATTGGCAACGAGAGAGCAGGAGACGAAGAGCATAGAGAATAGCATAAAGCTCTGCTGTGAAGATGCTTGTCTCCGGAGGTAAGCGACACATATAACTGTGATCAGGAAAAACCACAGAGTAGCCAATACAGTCCGCAGACTTAGACCCATCGGCGAAGACAGAAACGGAGTGGGAGCGAGAAGAAGAGTGCTCAAGGAAAAGGCGTTTTAGAACTGTACGAGGGGTAAAAGCTTTAGTGATGCGGGTCTAGGATGTACAAAATTGCGGAAGGGGCTCTCTCCACAGGGGCAAAGAAGGAACAACACAAGGAGAAATGTTAGAAATAAGAAAGGAAAGAGAATCCTGTAAGTGAGATAACCGGATGGAAAGAGGGAGGTGGTGAAGAGGAACAGGAACCGCAGGATGGGTAAAATTTAAAGCACGAGAGAGGCGACAAGAAGGATGTTGCAAGGACCGCAAGTAAAGGGAAGACGAGCAAAGAGAAAGATCGAGACAGGAAATGGTGCGAGTACGTGAGTCCAAATGCGTGGGCTCACCAGAATTCAGAAAAGACAGGGAAGAAGAGAGGATAAACGGCTCTTGAAGGCGACCTCGGGCCAAAGGGAATGACGACAATTGAAATCACCCAGCAGATGCACAGGCTCCGGCAAAGATACGAGCAGCAGAACAATGGAGAGGCGAAGGAAAAATTAAGGGGACAAAAGGAACATCAGAGCGAATCAAGAGGAGAAGAGTTAGGAGCCTCAGCAACAGCTGCGGGAGGGGGGAGAGAAAGGAATGGCCACGAAAGCAACCAAGACGAGTACCAAGCATCGGCTCCTGGAGACAGACACAAAGGGGCGAAGACCGCAAAATCGGAAGTTGGAGTTCAAGGAAATTGGCGTAATAACTCCGAACGTTCCATTGAATAGACATCAACGAGAAGAGAAAGGACAAGCGGGAGAACAGATCAGAGGCAGACGGGCTGGGTCCGGAGGAGGAGGAGGCAACCGTGAGGAGCAGTCAAGGACAGCAGCAGGAAGAGGGAGTAGAAAAAGGGGAGCGCACCTCAGCAAAGGCAGCAACAGAGAGGGAAGCGGGGGCCAAAGAAACCTCCATAGCAGGAACGGGGGCGCAGCCACTGAAATGGGAGGGGAGGAAGCAATAGAGTCAGAAGTAGGCGCCGAGGAAGAAAGCGAAGCCTTCTTACCCGCAGGCGAGGAGGAAGGAGAGGAACCAGGCGTACGCTTCTGACTGAAAGACAGGTGTCCCAGCAAATATGTACTGGGCAACGGATTCCAGCGTCATCAGAAGCTGAACGAGAGCACACACGACGGCGATGGACATCAGCCCGCACTGACAGCCGGCGGGGAGAATCGGTAGATGGAGGAGAAGGATGGGAAAGAGGATCGGAGGGAGACGAGGAGGAAGACACAGGAGACATGACAGACTGGGTAGAAAGAAGGGGAACCCCAGACAGAGGACCAGGAGGGGGACCCTTCGGTACAGAACTCAAAGGAACAAAGGAGGGGGCAGTGGGCGCATCAGGGTCCAAAGCCCGGAAACAGTTGAGAGTCTGAGGAAGGTGGGAAGGACGAGGAGAGGAAGAGTGCAACACGTGAGCATAAGAGACGTTAGCATAAGGCGGGAGCCGGCGAACCTGGCGCCTCGCCTCAGGAAAAGATAAATGCTTCCGGTGCTTCAAGTTGAAGACGGCTGCCTCAAGCTTGTAATGGATGCAGGCACGGGAGAAGGTAGGATGGACCTCACCACAGTTGAGGCAGCGAGCCTGAGGAGAAGTGCACTCCAACTTAGAGTGACCTTCGCTCCCACACAAAGGACAGAGACAGTCCCAGAGCAGCTGAGGGCACCATGCCCAAACCTCCAGCACTTGTTACAGAGCTTAGGAGAAGGAACGTACTCCTGGACAGAGCACCTGGCACCATGAAGAATGACAGAGGGTGGAACGGTCCTACCATCAAAAGTAATCTTCACAACCCGAAGGGACTGACGGCGACGACCACGAGGGGGACGAGTAAACATGTCTACCTGGAGGACAGAATGGCCCTCGGCGTCAAGGATATGCTGAATATCATTTTAGCAGTCCTGCAGATTCCGAAGAAAGGTTGCAACATGGGGCGGAAGGAGGATAGTGCCAACACTGGCATTCAACCGAGCGTTCTTGGAGACACGAACAGGGGTCTCGCCAAGGCAGGATATAGCAGCCAGCAGGAGCCGCATCCAGAGAAGGAGCAGCAACGACACGTGTACCGAGACAGTTGGGGATGACGGTGAGAGTCATCTACGGAATCAACAAGATGCCTATGAAGGGAGAAATCGTCAGGAGGCGCAGAATCAAGAGGGAGGAGATCGAAGTATTTGGCCCATGAGGCGGGACCAAACAAGGCTTGATAGGCATCAGAACGGGAAGGAATCGAGCGAATGCAGAGTGACCATCACCAGCGTGACCATCACCAGTGTGACCATGACCATAGTGACCATCACCAGCGTGACCATCACTATCATGACCATCACCAAGGTGACCATCACCAACGTGACCATTACCAGAGTTACCATCACAAGCGTGACCATCACTAGAGTGACCATTACCAGAGTGACCAATCAGAAGCGTGACCATAACCAAGGTGACCATCACCAGTGTGACCATCACCAGCATGACCATGACCAGAGTGACGATCACCAGTGTGACCAAACACAAGCGTGACCATCACCAGAGTGACCATCACCAGCGTGACCATCACCAGTGTGACCATCATCAGAGTGACCATCACCTAAACGACCAGCACCAGCGTGACCATCACCAGCGTGACAATCACCAGCGTGACCATCACCAGAGTGACCATCACCAGCGTGGTCATCACCTAGCGTGAACATCACCAACGTTACCATCACCAGAGTGACCATCACAAAAGTGTCCATCACCAGAGTGATCAGCACCAGCGTGACCCCCACCAGCGTGACCATCAACAGCGTGACCATCACTAGCGTGACCATCACCTAGCGTTAACATCACCAACGTGACCATCACCAGAGTGACCATCTCCAGCATGACCATCACCAGAGTGACCATCACCAGCGTGACCATCAACAGCGTGACCATCACTAGCGTGACCATCACCTAGCGTTAACATCACCAACGTGACCATCACCAGAGTGACCATCACCAGCATGACCATCACCAGAGTGACCATCACCAGCGTGACCATCACCAGCGTGACCATCACCTGAGAGACCAAACACCAGTGTGACCATCAGCAGAGGTCCATCACCAGAGTGACCATCATGAGAATGACCATCACTAGCGTGACTATCACTAGAGGGAATATCACCTGCGTGTCCGTCACCATCATGACCATCACCAGAGTGACCATCACCTGCGTGGCCATTACCATCATGACCATCACCAGCGTGACCATCACCAGGGTGACCATCACCAGCGTGACCATCACCTGCGTGAATATCACCAGAGTGATCATCACCAGAGTGACCATCAATAGATTGACCAAACACGAGCGTGACCATCACCAGAGTGACCATCACCAGAGTGACCATCACCACCGAGACCATCACCAGAGTGACCATCACCAGAGTGAATATCACAAGCGTGACCATCACCAGAGTGACCATCACCAGAGTGACCATCACCAGAGTGAATATCACAAGCGTGACCATCACCAGCGTGACCATCACCAGCGTGACCATCACCAGAGTGACCATCACCAGGGAGACCATCACCTGAGTGCCCGTCACGAGAGTGACCATCACCAGTGTGACCATCACCAGCGTGGCCATCACCAGAGAGACCAAATACCAGCGTGATCATCACAAGCGTGACCATCACCAGTGAGATCAAACACCAGCATGACCCTCACCAGAGTGAAAATCCCCAGCGTGAACATCACCAGCGTGACCATCACCAGCGCGACCTTCACCAGAGTGACCATCACCAGCGTGACCATCAACAGCGTGACCATCACCAGAATGACCATCACCAGCGTGACCATCACCAGAATGACCATCACCAGCGTGACCATCACCGGAGAGACCAAATACCAGCGTGACCATCACCAGCGTGACCATCACCAGCGTGACCAAATACCAGCGTGATAATCACCAGCTTGACCATCACCAGAGTGACCATCATCAGCGTGACCATCACCAGAGAGACCAAACACCAGCGTGACAATCACCAGAGTGACCATCACCAGGGTGACCATCACCAGAGTGAATATCACCAGCGTGACCATCACCGGAGTGACCATCACCAGAGTAACCATCACTAGCGTGACCATCACTTACGTGAATATCACCAGAGTGATCATCACTAGCGTGACTATCATCAGAGCGACCATCACCAGAGAGACCATCACCAGCGTGACCATCACCAGAGTGACCATCACCAGAGTGAATATCACCAGCGTGACCATCACCAGCGTGACCATCACCAGATTGACCATCACCAGAGTGACCATCACCAGAGTGACCATCACCAGCGTGGCCTTCACCAGAGAGACCAAATACCAGCGTGACCATCACCAGCGTGACCATCACCAGCGTGACCATCACCAGAGTGACCATCACCAGGGTGACCATCACCAGCGTGACCATCACTTGCGTGAATATCACCAGAGTGATCATCACTAGCGTGACTATCATCAGAGCGACCATCACCAGAGAGACCATCACCAGAGTGACCATCACCAGAGTGAATATCACCAGCGTGACCATCACCAGCGTGACCATCACCAGATTGACCCTCACCAGAGTGACCATCACCAGAGTGACCATCACCAGAGTGCCCATCACGAGAGTGACCATCACCAGTGTGACCATCACCAGCGTGGCCTTCACCAGAGAGACCAAATACCAGCGTGACCATCACCAGCGTGACCATCACTAGAGAGACCAAATACCAGCGTGACCACCACCAGCGTGACCATCACCAGAGAGACCAAATACCAGCGTGACCATCACCAGCTTGACCATCACCAGTGAGACCAAACACCAGCATGACCCTCACCAGAGTGAAAATCCCCAGCGTGACCATCAGCAGACTGACAATCCCCAGCGTAACCATCACCAGCGTGACCATCACCAGCGTGACCTTCACCAGAGTGACCATCACCAGCCTGACCATCACCATTGAGACCAAATACCAGCGTGACCATCACCACCTTGACCATCACCAGCGTGACCATCATCAGCGTGACCATCACCAGAGAGACCAAACACCAGCGTGACCATCACCAGAAAGACCAAATACCAGCGTGACCATCATCAGCGTGACTATCACCAGAGAGACCAAATACCAGCGTGACCATCACCTGAGGGACCATCACCAGAGTGACCAAACACAAGCGTGACAATCACCAGAGTGACCAAACACAAGCGTGACCATCACCCGAGTGACCATGACCAACGTGACCATCACCAGAGTGACCATCACCAGAGTGACCATCA
Source organism: Procambarus clarkii (assembly GCF_040958095.1). NCBI lineage: Eukaryota > Metazoa > Arthropoda > Malacostraca > Decapoda > Cambaridae > Procambarus > Procambarus clarkii. The sequence goes on from NC_091187.1 coordinate 33,455,498, forward strand.
CCAGAGTGACCATCACCAGAGTGACCATCACCAGAGTGACCATCACCAGAGTGACCATCACCAGAGTGACCATCACCAGCGTGACCATCACCATCATGACCATCACCAGCGTGACCATTTCCAGAGAGACCATCACTAGAGTGACCATCACCAGAGTGACCAAACAGAAGCGTGACCATCACCAGAGTGACCATCACCTGAGAGACCAAACACCAGTGTGACAATCACCTGAGTGACCATCACCAGTGTGACCATCAGCAGAGGTCCATGACCAGAGTGAGAATGACCATCACTAGCGTGACCATCACTAGAGTGAATATCACCTGCGTGACTGTCACCATCATGACCATCACCAGAGTGACCATCACCTGCGTGGCCATCACCATCATGACCATCACCAGAGTGACCATCACCAGCGTGACTATCACCTGCGTGAATATCACCAGAGTGATCATCACTAGCGTGACCATCACCAGAGTGACCATCACCAGATTGACCAAACACAAGCGTCACCATCACCAGAGTGACCATCACCAGAGTGACCATCACCAGCGTGACCATCACCAGAGAGACCATCACTAGAGTGACCATCACCGGAGTGACCGTCACCAGCGTGACCATCACATGCGTGACTATCACCAGCGTGTCCATCACAAGAGTGACTATCACCAGAGTGACCATCACCAGCATCACCATCACCAGAGTGACCATCATGTTGGATATTTCCAACACCGAATACAACACTGTTGTATTCTCATTACTTATTACTAACTATACTAATTATTGTAGTAAGTAAAATTAACAACACGTAGAATTCTCATGTACTAATAATTTCATCTGTGCAGTAGGCTAGAATTCTCACGTCACCTGACGCCAGTATTGCGTCAGATTTCCTTACAGTAAACACATTATATCCAATGTATGTGAGAATTAAATTCGATTCTCTATAAATAAGGCATTCTGTATGATAACTAATTGCAGATGAATTGACTTACAACTAAAGGCCGAATAGAGCGTTGGAGTCATAGCGTCTATCTCGTAATAAAGTTAACGTCACCAGTGAATGCCATGGGGAGACATTAATTCTTCTCCCTTATATATTTACTATTCTTAAATTGGTAAATAACAATATTTTCCTCCTCTAAATAATAAACCCGTCCAGTCTTCAACGTTTCAAGCGTAAATGCGAGAAATATTAATGTTCGTGACAATAATTTGTTTTATGAACGCGGACGCGGCGTGGGTAGAGGAAGGCCAACCCAGTACACGTGGAGAGCCGCTCAGAGGCAGACCTGTGCATACCGTACTCACAAGGAGACGCCATTGCCTAGTCACTAGGGCAGACGTTATCCATCCTTAGATGAAAGTGGCCACTGTGAGGCGTGAATAACCTTGCAGATAACATCTTCAGCTAGTGCTGGTGTCAAATAAGGAACCTTTTAACCTGGTTCTTGACGACACGTGACCGGCCAGCGAAGCGCGTCACTATCGAGGATAGGTCTAACCGGAGCCAGGGACGCGAAGCACGGCAATCTTAATACTTATACAGTGCCCACAGCTAAGTATATTCCTTTATGTGATGCATCGGTTAAAGAGTTTATTGGTAGCTGGGTGATTGTCCGTTATGACGCACGATAACATCTAATAACAGGTGATTAAATTTTGTCACCTGTAACTCTCAATTTCTTGAATATAGATTTAGTAGGTAAATTAGTTGCTACTGTAAATATTTGTCTTGCAGCACGAGAGAGGAACTCTCCATGCTGCCTTCTCCCATGTTAATCCGTCCCATTCGTCAGCCGACCGAGTCCAGAGAATAAGAGGAACTTCCATGGCTTGTCTAAAGGAATCGTCATTAAGCTAAGACTTTATTTTCTTTCATGATTCTATTGCAATTTCTTATGTGCAGAATCCCTCAGGATTAATATGTGGTTTACTGTAACTCTCATTACTATACTCATAATCTATGTTCCCATTTATGGTAATGATATCAGTTTCAATATAATTTTTATAGGATTAGATTATTATTAATTGAATTAGTGAACGAACCACACTAATTCCTGGACGTACTTACCTCCAGTAATAACCCCCCAATGTAGGTGCTTGAGGGTTTGATTCATTTAACTATACAGCCCATTAATTATTTCTATGATCATATTTTCTAGTATTTTATCCATAGTTACTGGTTTCATCTAGGAATTATCTAATGATCAGAAATTCTCAGTTTCCCTCTTTACTATAAAAGCAGGTGGTCCTTCGTAATTTAATTTACTACATTAATATTTAAATAATCAGATTCAAGCCCCAAATATCCCACATTATGGTCCTTTTCGAACCGGATAGGCATTAAATTTATAATTAAAATATTAACCATTAATAACTAATCCTTGTGTGATAGAAGCTAGACTAACTATTTAATTAATTGTGTCAACTTACAGTGTAACACATCAGTTAGCCTAGATCACACTAACATATTGCTACTTTCACCTCATGTATAAGGTAGCTTTAGTGGGTCGTAGCCAATTACCCACAACACTTAGACCTATACCTCACACCGAGGTGAGAATCTTTAGGTCACCAGGAGCAACAGCTCATAACTATTACAATAACCCCACCCTAACACCTGCGTTAGAGTGGCCTCACCATCTAACCATTATATACTTAGGTGGTAATGACATCCACCCCACTCGTCATCCAGCTGAGGTGATCAAACACCTCAAAGCCATAATTTCTTCTTTCAAGCTCATCAGTGAATCATAAGTATTCACATTAGTGGAACCTCGCCAACCAAGTCAAGATAATCGTTGGGGAGTAACCCCAGAATACTACCTGAGAGCTGCGAAGTACATAAATTTCAGGCTGAAAAAACGAGTGAGATTGGATGCCACATATATACAATTTACAGCCAGACCTTACAGACAGAACCTGACCAGAGATGGTGTACATTTGTCAGGGGAATCTAGGTTGCATGTGGTTGACAAGTTAATTAACACCATCAACCATCACAAAAGGCTGTGACTAGCAAGCCAAACTTAACTGTACATAATTGTTCACCTGTGTGTGCAAGAGCACTCTTATAAAACAAAAACCCCCAAAATACAGCACAACTATATTCACCTTACTGCACCACAATAATCTTTACCCATGTTATTAGGTAGAATTTAGGCTGAGATTGTGCTGAATTTGGTACAAGCCCTTTGGTACAAGCCCAGACTAAATAATTTTATAGTTCTTAGTTAGGAATTATTACGACTAGATCTAAACTAGTCAGTGTTGTATGTATTATATTATTTGTGCTGACCCTATACAGGGTGGGATTAATTTTTGAGATAACTCTGATTGGAGTGTCTCCAAAATATTTCTCTTGTATGCATTATTTTGTGTATCTATTTTGTGTATTGCTGGATTATCTCCATTAACTCTGATGGTGATATAGAAGAGCTAACCGGACGAGAACTAATGGTGAAGTTCAGACAGTGCACAAAATATCTAGCTATTTGTTGTTAGGTAGGTAGGTACATTCAACCTCAAGTGAGGTAAAATATAAAGTAGTCACCTTAAATTAGGCTACAATTAATGTTACCTGTTCACTAATGAACAAGTACCCAAGCTTCATTAGTAATACATATACTAACACTGTGAAGTTTGAACCTAAGCCCAACATGGCTACTCCTGAACAATTGAGGAGAACCTACATTGGCCTTAAAGGTCACTTGACCAGATTAATTAATAAGGCTGAGGGCTTAACTAAAGATAATCCCATTGACTCTTATCACTTAGAAGCATCAGTTAGATTGGCTGATCTGAAATTTGATCAAGTCAGATCTGCAGGTCAATCTTACTAAATATCTGCTAAATACTGTAGAAACTGATCCTGAAGAAGCAAGTCAAACTGTAGACGACATCTCCCAATATGAAGAGGAGACTCACGATAAAATTATCAGGCTATCTAAATTAGCCAAACAATCTGGATCCAATACCAGTAACACTGGGTCTCACTTCAATAATCACTTACCCGAGGTTCGTTTACCAACTCTAGACTTGCCTACATTTTCAGGATTAGATACAGAAAATTGGGACAATTTTTGGACTTCCTTTGAAGTTCACATCCATAAGAAACAGTCTCTAGACAAGGTTTCTAAATTTTCATACCTACTTAGTCTTCTCACAGGAGAGGCTAAAAAGGTCATACATAACCTTACTCTTAATGAGAGTAATTATGAGGAAGCTATAAAACTCCTGAAGTTGAACTATTGCAACAAAGAGTTAAGTATAGCTACCCTTTATTATCAATTGCTAGATCTGAATGCACCAAACAGTAGACCAGAGTCACTTCAAAGCTTCAGACTAGAAGTAGAGTCTCTAGTAAAGGCCTTAGGTACCAAGGTTAATATACCTGCTTCTGAATGGTCTATCAAGCTATTATTACAGAGGAAATTACCTCGAAATGTCTTGACAGAGCTCTGCTCACATTATAATACTGAGTTTCTTACTCTCGATCAAATTTTCGAGGGGTTGAGGATCACAGTTAATAGGTTAAAGACTCATGACAAAATTAAACCTGAGTCTAAACCAATTAGTGCTGATATTTCAGTCAAACCTAAACAGACTCAGAGTAAGTCTAATAAATATAAATCCATACCTACTCCATCCACTAGGAAAGGAAGTGGAAATGTAGGTACCTATTCAGTATCTCCTTCAGAGATAACCAATGACTTGTCTACTAAAGAGACTAAGTCTATTAACCAGAGAAAGTGTCTGTTCTGCAATCAGGAACACACCACTTACCAATGCTCTGCTTATCCTACGTATAATGCTAGAGTTAAAAGGTTACAGGAATTGCACAAATGCACCAAATGCATGGGTTCTCATGATCCCAAGAAATGTGCGGTACCACTACCTACCTGCAACCGTTGTAACCAAGGTGTACATCACTACGCCTTATGTAGGAAATCTCCTACACCAACCATGACCACTGGAGAGAATTTTACTAATTCTACCGCAGTGCAATATTGTAAAGTACATCACGAAGTAAATGTACTTGCTACTGAGTCAGGCAATAATACTACTTTGCCTACAGCTCAACTTAAATTAATAAACCGAAGATCTAGAATTAACACTAGGGGTCTTTTTGACCAAGGTTCACAGAAAACCTTCATTACACAACAGTTGGTAGATGAATTAAATTTAAAACCTGCCAAAAGTGTGAAGTTAAACATTTCTGGTTTCCTGTCAAATAGTGGACCTCGCGACTACAAGGTAGTTAAATTACTAGTTAGATTAGGATCCTCTACTAGCCCAATCCATGCGGTGGTGGTGGATAAGATTCCTACGGACCTGCAGGTCACAGGATTAGCTCGCACTGCGAGACACCTTAAGCGAAACCGCATGAGGCTAGCGGATCATAAAATAAATTCCGATTGCCTCACAGATATTGGAATATTAATAGGCGCGGATCATTATTACAAGTTTATAACTGGATGCACTAGACAACATGGTATGAATTTGTTGTCGTCCGCAGGGGGCAAATTGCTCACAGGACCCGTGCTTTTCAGACAAGGTCCAGCGCCCACAAACCAACAAACCAATAATGTAATTGTGGCGTGACTAGGCTTAGAGCAGTCACCCCTACGCTTCAGGGAAATAGCCGAGGACATTGAGTCTGACCCACCAATACATCGTTTGTGGGATTTAGATACGTTAGGCATCATCCCTGAGCAACCAAGTCCTGATGATACGTGGACTTACCAGCAATATCTGGATACAGTTGTCTACTCAAATAAACAATACTGGGTAAGACTCCCATGGAAGTTAGATCATCCACAACTTCCAGTGAATTATTTTATGGCAGCCTCACAATTGCAGTCTCAATTAACACGACTGCAGAAGCAGCCAGACAAACTAACCATGTATCACCAACTTATCCAACAACAACTTAACAATAAGTTCATTGAAGTTGTTGAACACGATGACCGAAAAACAGGTCATTATTTACCTCACCATGCTGTGGTGAAAGACTCATTGACAACACCTATTCGTATTGTCTTTAACTGCAGTGCTAAAGTAAAGCCGAGCAGTGTGTCTTTAAATGAATGTCTCCAAACGGGACCTAGCCTAACACAAAGGCTACATGATGTGTTGTTACGATTTCGCACAGGCATTTTTGCCTATACAGCTGACATCAGCAAAGCCTTTCTCCGAGTAGGATTACAGGAGGAAGATCGTGACTACACAAAATTCCTCTGGTTCAAGGATCCACTGGATCCTAACAGTGAATTAATCACCTATCGGTTTGCCTCCGTATTATTTGGTGCTACATCCTCACCGTTTCTTTTGCAAGCAACATTAGACACGCATTTGAGGAAATCAGACAGCCCTTATAAGGCAACCATTAGCGACAACTTGTATGTCGACAATTTCCAGGGGACAACTAATGATCAAGCTGATCTGGTAGAAATCTACTAACCGTGAACTGTTAGGAGCCAATATGCCTTACAGTCATGGGCCTCAAATAATAAACTGCTTAACCAGTTAAATGAGAAAGAATTTCCCGACTATCAGGTACCCAGTAAATTAAAGGTTCTAGGCGTGGAATGGAACACCAGCACTGACGAGATGAATGTCAAGTCAGTGCAAACTGATAACTCAACCCTTACCATGAGAACACTGCTCTCATTTGTCAGTCAACCATTTGACCCTTTAGGCCTACTTAGTCCTATATTAATAAGGGGCAAACTCCTAATGCAGGAGTGCTGGCAGAAACATATGGGATGGGATGATCCGTTATCAAGTGAGTTACAAGCCAAATGGCAAATACTCTCAACGGATTTTAATCGGTTAGGCGTTTTGAAATTTCCTCGCAATGCTTCAGGACCAAACTTACCCACCAATTTGCACGTTTTTTGCGATGCCTCTGGCAAAGCATATGGCGCAGTAGCCTATTTAGTTAACAGTGCTCAATCAATTTTACTCACATCTAAAGCAAGAGTTGCTCCCATCAAGAAGAGATCCTTACCTCAGATGGAGTTGACTGCATTGCTAGTGGGAGTAAGATTGGCCCATTGCCTGGCAAAGACACTCAGTAATATCCACTTTGGTGAGATTGTAGTGTGGTCAGACAACGAGGCAGTCTTACAATGGGTAAGAAACAATAACAACAAAACTCCTTACGTCAGTAATCGCGTCAGGGAGATTCATGATTTATCCACAGGATATAAGTTTAGACATGTCCCTACTAAGGACAATCCTGCAGATTATTTATCAAGAGGATTGACATTAAAACAACTGGTCAAGTCTTCGCTGTGGTTCAATGGACCTTCATGGCTTGTTGGTGGTCAGTGGCCCAAACAAAAGCCACAAGTCATAGTGACCAATATCACCACTCCCATGAAGGAACCAGAGCCTCAACGAATATTAGCCATTGATCCTCATCATTATTCTAACTGAAGCAAATTGTTACGAGTGACTGCGCACGTGTTTGATTTCCTTGCTAAAGTAGGAATTCGACATAAATTTCCCAATCCTGTCCACTATTGTATCAAGCGTGCACAGAAAGAGACTTTCTGAAGCGAATTTGAGAATCTTCCGGATAAACTCACTAAGTCTCTGGGCATCTGGTACGATGTCAACACTCATAACATATTACGATGTGGAGGACGTTTGCTGCATGCAAAGATTGACTTAGACACTAAGAATCCAATTCTTTTACCTCGTCACCACAGCATAACTAAACTTCTTGTCTTACATCACCATCAATATGGTACACTGCACTCTCACCGACCTTAGACAAAAGTACTGGCTTCCTCAAGGTCGTCAGACTGTTAAGACCATTATTAAATCTTGTGCAATCTGTAAGAGATACGACGCTAGAGTCTGTCCTTACCCAGGACCTCCCCCACTCCCAGAAGAGCGAGTGGTTCATCTTCGTCCTTTCGAAACCACTGGAGTTGATTATACAGGAGCCCTACTCCTCACTGGTAACCCAGATAATATACCAGTGAAGGCGTACATTTGTCTCTTTACATGTGCTACAACCAGAGGCGTGCACTTAGAGGTCACCCCAGACATGAGTGCTGAAGCTTTCATTCAAGCTTTCCGCAGATTTGCTGCCCGCCGATCATGTCCTAGATTAATGATATCAGACAATGGATCTAATTTTGTGGCAGGAGAAAGTTGTTTGCGAGAAGTCTGGAACCACCCTGAAGTACAGTCAGTCTTACAAAGAAGACAATGTCACTGGAAATTCATAGCACCGAGAGCCCCTTGGCAAGGTGGGTTCTATTAGCGAATGGTAGGCACAGTCAAGAAGTGTCTAAGGAAAACTTTACACCGACAAAAGGTCAGTTACTCAGAACTCCAAACTATTATTGTGGAAATCGAGGCGCGAGTCAATAACCGCCCAATCACCTACCTGTCTGATGATTACACCCAGAGAGAACCACTGAGCCCCTCTCACTTGATCCATGGAGGTCTACTGAGCCCTCTCATCCCTTTAGCCGAAGAGGACCCTGTAGACCCGTCACATGTGACCAGAGGAGACTTGTTGGAAAGCTACCAGCATCTTTCTAGAGTTATTAACAGGTGGAATGAGGTGTGGACTCGAGAGTACCTCACAGCTCTACGAGAGTACCACTACGGAGCTTCGAGTCCTTACAATAAGGTGCAATTAAAGCCAGGAGACCTAGTACTAGTCGACAAAGATGGACCAAGGTCCGAGTGGCCTATAGGTAAAATTATCACCATTCATCCAGATCGACAAGGTGTCCTAAGAGTGGTTAAAGTCTTATGCAGAGGCAACACTACTCTAAAAACTTTAGAGAAGCTGGTTCCCCTTGAACTGTCTGAACAAGAATATCAGCCAGATCCAGTTTCCCCAGTAATATCAGAGGGCAATGAATTTGTTCCTCCAAGCAACCGCCCCACTAGAGCTGCAGCTCAACAATGTAGGCGGAATTTGCAAGCCTATTACAACTCTGAAGAAGAGTAATTTCTTTCACTTCCCACTGAGATAACTATGATGAAACTACGATGTGATATCACGTAACGAAACATTATTCATCACTATGACCCAGGATATCGCATCACCGTAGATTCTGTTGGTTTAAATTGGGAGAGTTAAATTCTATAAATATTGTGTAGGCTACAAACAACATGTTTCATTTGACATGTAAATAGCAAGACTCAAGTTCTTGTAAGTCCTTGATAAATCCGGGACATTCGTTATGTGTGTACTAACATACTAACATATTAACATACTAATGTACTAATCTTAATATCACTTCGGGATAGGTCAGTACTCCACAGTACACTACGACCCTAGAATCCTCCCCTCGGAGTTATGTTGGATATTTCCAACACCGAATACAACACTGTTGTATTCTCATTACTTATTACTAACTATACTAATTATTGTAGTAAGTAAAATTAACAACACGTAGAATTCTCATGTACTAATAATTTCATCTGTGCAGTAGGCTAGAATTCTCACGTCACCTGACGCCAGTATTGCGTCAGATTTCCTTACAGTAAACACATTATATCCAATGTATGTGAGAATTAAATTCGATTCTCTATAACTAAGGCATTCTGTATGATAACTAATTGCAGATGAATTGACTTCCAACTAAAGGCTGAATAGAGCGTTGGAGTCATAGCGTCTATCTCGTAATAAAGTTAACGTCACCAGTGAATGCCATGGGGAGACATTAATTCCTCTCCCTTATATATTTACTAATCTTAAATTGGTAAATAACAATATTTTCCTCCTCTAAATAATAAACCCGTCCAGTCTTCAACGTTTCAAGCGTAAATGCGAGAAATATTAATGTTCGTGACAATAATTTGTTTTATGAACGCGGACGCAGCGTGGGTAGAGGAAGGCCAACCCAGTACACGTGGAGAGCCGCTCAGAGGCAGACCTGCGCATACCGTACTCACAAGGAGACGCCATTGCCTAGTCACTAGGGCAGACGATATCCATCCTTAGATGAAAGTCGCCACTGTGAGGCGTGAATAACCTTGCAGATAATATCTTCAGCTAATGCTGGTGTCAAATAAGGAACCTTTTAACCTGGTTCTTGACGACACGTGACCGGCCAGCGAAGCGCGTCACTATCCAGGATAGGTCTAACCGGAGCCTGGGACGCGAAGCACGGCAATCTTAATACTTATACAGTGCCCACAGCTAAGTATATTCCTTTATGTGATGCATCGGGTAAAGAGTTTATTGGTAGCTGGGTGATTGTCCGTTATGATGCACGATAACATCTAATAACAGGTGATTAAATTTTGTCACCTGTAACTCTCAATTTCTTGAATATACATTTAGTAGTTAAATTAGTTTCTACTGTAAATATTTGTCTTGCAGCACGAGAGAAGAACTCTCCATGCTGCCTTCTCCCATGTTAATCCGTCCCATTCGTCAGCCGACCGAGTCCAGAGAATAAGAGGAACTTCCATGGCTTGTCTAAAGGAATCGTCATTAAGCTAAGACTTTATTTTCTTTCATGATTCTATTGCAATTTCTTATGTGCAGAATCCCTCAGGATTAATATGTGGTTTACTGTAACTCTCATTACTATACTCATAATCTATGTTCCCATTTATGGTAATGATATCAGTTTCAATATAATTTTTATAGGATTAGATTATTATTAATTGAATTAGTGAACGAACCACACTAATTCCTGGACGTACTTACCTCCAGTAATAACCCCCCAATGTAGGTGCTTGAGGGTTTGATTCATTTAATTATACAGCCCATTAATTATTTCTATGATCATATTTTCTAGTATTTTATCCATAGTTACTGGTTCATCTAGGAATTATCTAATGATCAGAAATTCTCAGTTTCCCTCTTTACTATAAAAGCGGGTGGTCCTTCGTAATTTAATTTACTACATTAATATTTAAATAATCAGATTCAAGCCCCAAATATCCCACACATCACAAGCGTGACCATCACTAGAGTGACCATCACCAAAGTGACCAAACAGAAGCGTGACCATAACCAGGGTGACCATCACCAGAGTTACCATCACCAGTGTGACCATCACCAGAGTGACGATCACCAGAGTGATCAAACACAAACGTGACCATCACCAGAGTGTTACGGACCCGAGTCCAGCATCGTAGCACGGAGCAGTGACGACAACGCCATCTGTGAGTCAGCTCCCGAAACCCCCTCCAAATGGACGACGCCATCTAGTGAGGACGGGATATACCGGCCACAGGGGCTGGATTCCCGTCTTAATTAGCTCGTAACATAGCCGCTGCTGATCTCTGGTGAGGTGGCGCTTAGACAGCAACGCCATCTATGGAGCAGAGAGGTGGACGTTTGTGTGTAAGCCTGTAAGTGAGGTTCCCTAGTCCCAGTATTAATGACGTGTCTGATTACAGAGTAGACCTGGGACTGCTGTATTGGACGATGGATCAGTCTACCGAAGGCAGCCAAGGTCTCTCCACGAGTTTGCTGAAGAAGCTGTGAGTCACCCCCGGACGAACACTGCTGAGAGTGTTAGCCTGCCTGTGACGTGGTTGTATCAGGAATCACCTTATCCGGGGCTGATTGGTGGAAGAGACTAGCCATTGTGGTGCTGAGAGGGGAGAGTGATCAGCGGAATCACACGAGGCTCCTGCCTAGGGCTCGCAACCCTAGTATCGGTCGTGGAGTGGCCTACACAGCAGAGCTGATTGGAACCTGCCAGCTACAGGCTGGATTGTGGTTAAAGGCCTCCACGACGGAGCACCAAGTGGGACTGTGATTTGGCTGGAATGTGGCCAGGGTAGATTCGCCGAGAGAATCCAAGAGGATTCATCGTGGGCCGAAGAAGGAACCAGGGCTACCCAAAGTGCGCACCGTGGAGCATCCTGAGTCTTCAGAGGAAGACAAGTCATTGTACATTTGTGTATTTATAACCCCCGTGTGAGTGTTTATATATTTTTTTATGGTGGTGGTGATTATATATATAAATCCAAGCATTTGTATCCCTTCCCTTTTAATTTAACTTGCGTTACGGAACACACCCCTTGAAAGCCACTACTAACATGGGGCCGGATTCCCGAATTCTAATAACACCAGAAAAGAACCCGGTTACGCCCCAGTAGGGTCGTAACATAATTGGCATCCCCAGCGGTATCCGACCCTTTGTCAAGTATGTTTGACAGGGGTGGTGGCGTAGCGCAATCCACTGTAAATAATTCCCTCTGTTTATAACTATTAGGACGTTATACGTCCTGTGCGGTGCTTGGTGTGATTCAGTGCAATATTGTAGAGTGCGGTGCTCGCTGTGATTAAGTGCAATATTGTAGTGTGCGGTGCCCGATGTGATTACGTGCAACAGTGGCAAGTGAGGTGCTAGGGTCGATTAAGTGTTCAAGTGAAGCGTTGTGTTTAGTGCTAGTGCTCCATTTAAGTGACAATGGCAGAGAAAGCGACTATCGACGATCTGGACGATGTTCAGGCCTTTCTGAACAAGGACTGTCTTGCCAGATTGAAATATCTGGGGAAACCAGAATTTGTGTTAGTGTTAGATTCCCGTGTTGAGATCTTGTCAAAGGTTCACAAACACTTGAAGGCCGAGGAGAAAAAGGAAAGCGAGGCACATAGTATAAAGGAAAGTGAGGAGATAGCTTCCACTGAAAAGGAAGGTAAGGGCAGTGATGTCAAAAGTGATGAGAGTGAACTGAATATAAGTTTCTTACTGTGAAAATGCGTGAACTAGAGATCCATCGTGAAATAGAATGGAAAAAGCTAGAAATCGCTAGAGAGAGAAGAGAAAGCGAGAGAGAGAGAAGATAAGAAATTAGAAATGGAAAGAGAGAGACAAGAAATGGAAAGAGAGAGACTAGAAAAAGAATTAGAGATGAGGCGTTTAGAATTAGAACGAGAAAGAGAAAGAGAAGAACGAGAAAGAGAAAGAGAAGAACGAGAAAGCGAAAGAGAAGAGCGAGACAGGCAAGAATGACGAGACAGAGAGGAAAAAGAGAGATAACTTGAGTTAGAAGTATTTCGATTAGGTGGTCGGAGGCAAACAACGGAAACAAGCAGTTTCGATCCGGTAAGGAACATCAAAATGGTCCCGAAGTTTAACGAGAAGGAAGTGTCGAAGTTCTTCCCAGCCTTCGAGAAAGTCGCAGCCTCTTTGGAGTGGCCAAAGGAGAATTGGGCCATCATGATACAGTCCGTCTTGACTGGGAAGGCCCAAATCGCCTACTCCACGTTGTCCCTTGATGACTCCGGCGATTACGACAAGGTGAAGGTAGTGCTCATGGCATACAAATTGGTACCTGAGGCTTACAGGCAGAAGTTCAGAAACCTGGAAAAGACCTCGGAGCACACGTTCACCAAATTCGCAACAATCAAGGAACGACTTTTCCAAGAATGGTGTGCCTCTCGGAAGGTGGAGACCAAAGAAGACCTCGAGCAGCTCATACTGTTAGAGGACTTCAAAGACTGTCTGTCTGGAGACCTGAAGACGTACTTAGAAGAACAACAGGTAGAGACCTTAAGTGCGGCAGCCACCATGGCTGGACCAGTCCTAGCAGTCCGAAACACTGCAGTCCGAGGAGGAATATGGTGTGTTGGACTTGTGGGCGGAAAGGGCATGTAGCTGCTATGTGCCGAGGCAGAAGACGTAGCGGTCTACGTAGGGAGGTGATGCTGATGGGCTGTGTAACACCACCAGTAGGAAGCCAGTCTATGACTAGTCAGGAAGGACCAAGATTGTTTGCCCCTCACACTTCAGGCGGGTATGTATCGAGTGATCATACTGGAAGATCAGTTGTAGTGCTCAGAGATAGTGGAGCAGCCCAGTCCCTGATCGTGAGAGACTCGTTACCCGAGGGCGTGAGTGTGGACGGGAGACAAAAGGTCCTGGTTGGGTTTCCTAGGACGCGGTACGTTGCCCCCTTAGTGCCGGTACATCTAGACTCGCCTTGCTTCAGCGGCACATGTGCGTTGGCAGTAGTTGATACCCTGCCCATAGCTGGGATTGACGTGATACTAGCCAACGACTTGGTGACAGGTTGGGACTACAAAAATCTCAAGGTTGTGGACGAGTCAGCCGGAACAGCAAGGTCCGAAGTAACAGCTGGGAGTGGTAATACCCAGGTACAGGCAGACGTGAGACTATATAGCTTGTTTAATTCTCCCTCTCACCAACAGATTGACATCATTCTAGCAGAGTCTCCTGATTCTTCTCCCGACAAGAAGCATGAGGTTATGGTGGCAGAAGCGATTGAGCGAGAAGAGAGGCCTCGTGTACGAACACCCACGGATAACCCAGAGTCTGGAGTGAAGGCACCTGAGTACTTGCAGTATGGCAAGGTACAACGTTCATTGAACCGGCCAGAGATTTCCCAGACGTCAGAGGTATGTGAGGTATGTGCGAAGGTTCTAGTGCCCTCTTCCGTCCAAAACAGGCTAATGGATATAGCCGGCTATGGACATTACAGGCTCATGAAACTTATCCCTCAGTTAGCCAAATGTTTCTTAGCAGTATTTTGTCTTCTTCTCGTGTGTGTTCTCAGTAAGGACCAGTGGACGATCCGACAGATGATGGCTCCCATAAACATCGCGAAGAGATCCCTGGGATTACAGATGTGCACTCTCATCTAGAGAGGTGCTAGAGATGTAGTGATGGTCACGTTTGTGTTTGATCACTCTGGTGATCGTCACTCTGGTGATGGTCACACTGGTGATGGTAACTTTGGTGATGGTCACCCTGGTTATGGTCACGCTTCTGTTTGGTCACTTTGGTGATGGTCACTCTAGTGATGGTCACGCTTGTGATGGTCACTCTGGTGATGGTGATACTGGTGATGGTCACTCTGGTGATGGTCACTCTGGTGATGGTCACTCTGGTGATGGTCACGCTGGTGACAGTCACTCCGGTGATGGTCACTCTAGTGATGGTCTCTCTGGTGATGATCACGCTGGTGATGGTCACTCTGGTGATGGTCACTCTGGTGATGGTGACGCTTGTGTTTGGTCAATCTGGTGATGGTCACTCTGGTGATGGTCACGCTAGTGATGATCACTCTGGTGATATTCACGCAGGTGATAGTCACGCTGGTGATGGTCACTCTGGTGATGGTCATGATGGTGATGGCCACGCAGGTGATGGTCACTCTGGTGATGGTCATGATGGTGACGGTCACGCAGGTAATATTCAATCTAGTGATGGTCACGCTAGTGATGGTCATTCTCACTCTGGTCACTCTGGTCATGGACCTCTGCTGATGGTCACTCAGGTGATTGTCACACTGGTGTTTGGTCTCTCAGGTGATGGTCATGCTGGTGATGGTCATGCTGGTGATGGTCACTCTGGTGATGGTCACTCTAGTGATGGTCACGCTGGTGATGGTCACTCTGGAGATGGTCATGCTGGTGATGGTCACGCTGGTGATGGTCACTCTGGTAATGGTCACGTTGGTGATGTTCACGCTAGGTAATGGTCACGCTAGTGATGGTCATGCTGTTGATGGTCACGCTGGTGGTGGTCACGCTGGTGATGATCACTCTGGTGATGGACACTTTTGTGATGGTCACTCTGGTGATGGTCACGTTGGTGATGTTCACGCTAGGTGATGGTCACGCTGGTGATGGTCACGCTGGTATTTGGTCTCTCTGGTGATGACCACGCTGGTGATAGTCACACTGGTAATGGTCACTCTGGTGATGGGCACTCTGGTGATGGTCTCCCTGGTGATGGTCACACTGGTGATGGTCACTCTGGTGATGGTCTCCCTGTTGATGGTCACTCTGGTGATGGTCACGCTAGTGATGATCACTCTGGTAATGGTCACGCTGGTGATGGTCACTCTGGTGATGGTCACTCTGGTGATGGTCACTCTGGTGTTGGTCACGTTGGCGATGGTCACTCAGGTTATGGTCACTCTGGTGATGGTCACACTGGTGATGGTCACTCTGGTGATGGTCACGCTGGTGATGGTCGTTCAGGTAATGGTCACTCTGGTGATGGTCACACTGCTGATGGTCACGCTGGTGATGGTCACTCTGATGATGGTCACGTTTGTGTTTGGTAACTCTGGTGATGGTCACGCAGGTGATGGTCACTCTGGTGATGGTCACCTTGGTTATGGTCACGCTTCTGTTTGGTCACTCTGGTGATGGTCACTCTAGTGATGGTCACGCTTGTGATGGTCACTCTGGTAATGGTCACGCTGGTGATGGTCACTTTGGTGATGGTCATGATGGTGATGGTCACGCTGGTGATGGTCACTCTGGTGATGGTCACGTTGGTGATGGTCACGCTGGTATTTGGTCTCTCTGGTGTTGGCCACTCTGGTGATGGTCACACTGGTGATGGTCACTCTCGTGATGGGCACTCTGGTGATGGTCTCCCTGGTGATGGTCACTATGGTGATATTCACTCTGGTGATGGTCACTCTGGTGATGGTCACGCTGGTGATGGTCTCTCTGGTGATGGTCGCTCTGGTGATAGTCACGCTAGTGATGATCACTCTGGTGATATTCACGCAAGTGATGGTCACGCTGGTGATGGTCACTCTGATGATGGTCACTCTGGTGATGGTCACGCTGGTGATATTCACTCTGGTGATGGTCACTCTGGTGATTGTCACGCTGGTGTTTGGTCTCTCTGGTGATGGTCACGCTGGTGATGGTCTCTCTGGTGATGGTCACGCTGATGATGGTCACGCTGGTGATGGTCAAGCTGGTGATGGTCACGCTGGTATTTGGTCTCTCTGGTGATGGTCACGCTGGTGATGGTCACGCTGGTGATGGTCACGCTGGTATTTGGTCTCTCCGGTGATGGTCACGCTGGTATTTGGCCTCTCCGGTGATGGTCACGCTGGTGATGGTCATTCTGGTGATGGTCACGCTGGTGATGGTCATGCTGGTGTTTGGTTTCAATGGTGATGGTCACGCTGGTGATGGTCACTCTGGTGAAGGTCACGCTGGTGATGGTCACGCTGGTGATGTTCACGCTGGGGATTTTCACTCTGGTGAGGGTCATGCTGGTGTTTGATCTCACTGGTTATGGTCAAGCTGGTGATGCTCACGCTGGTATTTGGTCTCTCTGGTGATGGTCACGCTGGTGGTGGTCACGCTGGTATTTGGTCTCTCTGGTGATGGTCACGCTGGTGATGGTCACGCTGGTGATGATCACGCTGGTATTTGGTCTCTCTGGTGATGGCCACGCTGGTGATGGTCACAATGGTGATGGTCACTCTCGTGACGGGCACTCTGGTGATGGTCTCCCTTGTGATGGTCAATCTGGTGATGGTCACGCTGGTGATGGTCACGCTGGTGATATTCACTCTGATGATGGTCACTCTGGTCATGGTCACTCTGGTGATGGTCACGCTGGTGATGGTCTCTCTGGTGATGGTCACTCTGGTGATGGTGACGCTTGTGTTTGGTCAATCTGGTGATGGTCACTCTGGTGATTGTCACGCTGGTGTTTGGTCTCTCTGGTGATGGTCACGCTGGTGATGGTCTCTCTGGTGATGGTCACGCTGATGATGGTCACGCTGGTGATGGTCAACCTGGTGATGGTCACGCTGGTATTTGGTCTCTCTGGTGATGGTCACGCTGGTGATGGTCACGCTGGTGATGGTCACGCTGGTATTTGGTCTCTCCGGTGATGGTCACGCTGGTATTTGGCCTCTCCGGTGATGGTCACGCTGGTGATGGTCATTCTGGTGATGGTCACGCTGGTGATGGTCATGCTGGTGTTTGGTTTCAATGGTGATGGTCACGCTGGTGATGTTCACGCTGGGGATTTTCACTCTGGTGAGGGTCATGCTGGTGTTTGATCTCACTGGTTATGGTCAAGCTGGTGATGGTCACTCTGGTGATGGTCACTCTGGTGATGGTGACGCTTGTGTTTGGTCAATCTGGTGATGGTCACTCTGGTGATGGACCTCTGCTGATGGTCACACTGGTAATGGTCACTCAGGTGATGGTCACACTGGTGTTTGGTCTCTCAGGTGATGGTCACGCTGGTGATGGTCACGCTGGTGATGGTCACTCTGGTGATGGTCACGCTGGTGACAGTCACTCCGGTGATGGTCACTCTAGTGATGGTCTCTCTGGTGATGATCACGCTGGTGATGGTCACTCTGGTGATGGTCACTCTGGTGATGGTGACGCTTGTGTTTGGTCAATCTGGTGATGGTCACTCTGGTGATGGTCACGCTAGTGATGATCACTCTGGTGATATTCACGCAGGTGATAGTCACGCTGGTGATGGTCACTCTGGTGATGGTCATGATGGTGATGGCCACGCAGGTGATGGTCACTCTGGTGATGGTCATGATGGTGACGGTCACGCAGGTAATATTCAATCTAGTGATGGTCACGCTAGTGATGGTCATTCTCACTCTGGTCACTCTGGTCATGGACCTCTGCTGATGGTCACTCAGGTGATTGTCACACTGGTGTTTGGTCTCTCAGGTGATGGTCATGCTGGTGATGGTCATGCTGGTGATGGTCACTCTGGTGATGGTCACTCTAGTGATGGTCACGCTGGTGATGGTCACTCTGGAGATGGTCATGCTGGTGATGGTCACGCTGGTGATGGTCACTCTGGTAATGGTCACGTTGGTGATGTTCACGCTAGGTAATGGTCACGCTAGTGATGGTCATGCTGTTGATGGTCACGCTGGTGGTGGTCACGCTGGTGATGATCACTCTGGTGATGGACACTTTTGTGATGGTCACTCTGGTGATGGTCACGTTGGTGATGTTCACGCTAGGTGATGGTCACGCTGGTGATGGTCACGCTGGTATTTGGTCTCTCTGGTGATGACCACGCTGGTGATAGTCACACTGGTAATGGTCACTCTGGTGATGGGCACTCTGGTGATGGTCTCCCTGGTGATGGTCACACTGGTGATGGTCACTCTGGTGATGGTCTCCCTGTTGATGGTCACTCTGGTGATGGTCACGCTAGTGATGATCACTCTGGTAATGGTCACGCTGGTGATGGTCACTCTGGTGATGGTCACTCTGGTGATGGTCACTCTGGTGTTGGTCACGCTGGCGATGGTCACTCAGGTTATGGTCACTCTGGTGATGGTCACACTGGTGATGGTCACTCTGGTGATGGTCACGCTGGTGATGGTCGTTCAGGTAATGGTCACTCTGGTGATGGTCACACTGCTGATCGTCACGCTGGTGATGGTCACTCTGGTGATGGTCACGTTTGTGTTTGGTAACTCTGGTGATCGTCACTCTGGTGATGGTCACGCTGGTGATGGTCACTCTGGTGATGGTCACCTTGGTTATGGTCACGCTTCTGTTTGGTCACTCTGGTGATGGTCACTCTAGTGATGGTCACGCTTGTGATGGTCACTCTGGTAATGGTCACGCTGGTGATGGTCACTTTGGTGATGGTCATGATGGTGATGGTCACGCTGGTGATGGTCACTCTGGTGATGGTCACGTTGGTGATGGTCACGCTGGTATTTGGTCTCTCTGGTGTTGGCCACTCTGGTGATGGTCACACTGGTGATGGTCACTCTCGTGATGGGCACTCTGGTGATGGTCTCCCTGGTGATGGTCACTCTGGTGATATTCACTCTGGTGATGGTCACTCTGGTGATGGTCACGCTGGTGATGGTCTCTCTGGTGATGGTCGCTCTGGTGATAGTCACGCTAGTGATGATCACTCTGGTGATATTCACGCAAGTGATGGTCACGCTGGTGATGGTCACTCTGGTGATGGTCACTCTGGTGATGGTCACGCTGGTGATATTCACTCTGGTGATGGTCACTCTGGTGATTGTCACGCTGGTGTTTGGTCTCTCTGGTGATGGTCACGCTGGTGATGGTCTCTCTGGTGATGGTCACGCTGATGATGGTCACGCTGGTGATGGTCAAGCTGGTGATGGTCACGCTGGTATTTGGTCTCTCTGGTGATGGTCACGCTGGTGATGGTCACGCTGGTGATGGTCACGCTGGTATTTGGTCTCTCCGGTGATGGTCACGCTGGTATTTGGCCTCTCCGGTGATGGTCACGCTGGTGACCATCAGCGAATGACCATCAGGATGGTCATTCTGGTGATGGTCACGCTGGTGATGGTCATGCTGGTGTTTGGTTTCAATGGTGATGGTCACGCTGGTGATGGTCACTCTGGTGAAGGTCACGCTGGTGATGGTCACGCTGGTGATGTTCACGCTGGGGATTTTCACTCTGGTGAGGGTCATGCTGGTGTTTGATCTCACTGGTTATGGTCAAGCTGGTGATGCTCACGCTGGTATTTGGTCTCTCTGGTGATGGTCACGCTGGTGGTGGTCACGCTGGTATTTGGTCTCTCTGGTGATGGTCACGCTGGTGATGGTCACGCTGGTGATGATCACGCTGGTATTTGGTCTCTCTGGTGATGGCCACGCTGGTGATGGTCACAATGGTGATGGTCACTCTCGTGACGGGCACTCTGGTGATGGTCTCCCTTGTGATGGTCACTCTGGTGATGGTCACGCTGGTGATGGTCACTCTGGTGATGGTCACGCTGGTGATGGTCAATCTGGTGATGGTCACGCTGGTGATGGTCACGCTGGTGATATTCACTCTGATTATGGTCACTCTGGTCATGGTCACTCTGGTGATGGTCACGCTGGTGATGGTCTCTCTGGTGATGGTCACTCTGGTGATGGTCACGCTTGTGTTTGGTCAATCTGGTGATGGTCACTCTGGTGATGGTCACGCTAGTCATGATCACTCTGGTGATATTCACGCAAGTGATGGTCACGCTGGTGATGGTCACTCTGGTGATGGTCACTCTGGTGATGGTCACGCTTGTGATATTCACTCTGGTGATGGTCACTCTGGTGATGGTCACTCTGGTGATGGTCACGCTGGTGATGGTCACTCTGGTGATGGTCACTCTGGTGATGGTCACGCTGGTGATGGTCACTCTGGTGATGGTCACTCTGGTGATGGTCACGCTCGTGTTTGGTCAGTCTATTGATGGTCATTCTGGTGATGGTCACGCTAGTGATGATCACTCTGGTGATATTCACGCAGGTGATGGTCACGCTGGTGATGGTCACCCTGGTGATGGTCACGCTGGTGATGGTCATGATAGTAATGGCCACGCAGGTGATGGTCACTCTGGTGATGGTCATGATGGTCACGGACACGCACGTGATATTCACTCTAGTGTTGGTCACGCTAGTGATGGTCATTCTCATGATGGTCACTCTGGTGATGGACCTCTGCTGATGGTCACACTGGTAATGGTCACTCAGGTGATGGTCACACTGGTGTTTGGTCTCTCAGGTGATGGTCACGCTGGTGATGGTCACGCTGGTGATGGTCACTCTGGTGATGGTCACGCTGGTGACAGTCACTCCGGTGATGGTCACTCTAGTGATGGTCTCTCTGGTGATGATCACGCTGGTGATGGTCACTCTGGTGATGGTCACTCTGGTGATGGTGACGCTTGTGTTTGGTCAATCTGGTGATGGTCACTCTGGTGATGGTCACGCTAGTGATGATCACTCTGGTGATATTCACGCAGGTGATAGTCACGCTGGTGATGGTCACTCTGGTGATGGTCATGATGGTGATGGCCACGCAGGTGATGGTCACTCTGGTGATGGTCATGATGGTGACGGTCACGCAGGTAATATTCAATCTAGTGATGGTCACGCTAGTGATGGTCATTCTCACTCTGGTCACTCTGGTCATGGACCTCTGCTGATGGTCACTCAGGTGATTGTCACACTGGTGTTTGGTCTCTCAGGTGATGGTCATGCTGGTGATGGTCATGCTGGTGATGGTCACTCTGGTGATGGTCACTCTAGTGATGGTCACGCTGGTGATGGTCACTCTGGAGATGGTCATGCTGGTGATGGTCACGCTGGTGATGGTCACTCTGGTAATGGTCACGTTGGTGATGTTCACGCTAGGTAATGGTCACGCTAGTGATGGTCATGCTGTTGATGGTCACGCTGGTGGTGGTCACGCTGGTGATGATCACTCTGGTGATGGACACTTTTGTGATGGTCACTCTGGTGATGGTCACGTTGGTGATGTTCACGCTAGGTGATGGTCACGCTGGTGATGGTCACGCTGGTATTTGGTCTCTCTGGTGATGACCACGCTGGTGATAGTCACACTGGTAATGGTCACTCTGGTGATGGGCACTCTGGTGATGGTCTCCCTGGTGATGGTCACACTGGTGATGGTCACTCTGGTGATGGTCTCCCTGTTGATGGTCACTCTGGTGATGGTCACGCTAGTGATGATCACTCTGGTAATGGTCACGCTGGTGATGGTCACTCTGGTGATGGTCACTCTGGTGATGGTCACTCTGGTGTTGGTCACGCTGGCGATGGTCACTCAGGTTATGGTCACTCTGGTGATGGTCACACTGGTGATGGTCACTCTGGTGATGGTCACGCTGGTGATGGTCGTTCAGGTAATGGTCACTCTGGTGATGGTCACACTGCTGATCGTCACGCTGGTGATGGTCACTCTGGTGATGGTCACGTTTGTGTTTGGTAACTCTGGTGATGGTCACCTTGGTTATGGTCACGCTTCTGTTTGGTCACTCTGTTGATGGTCACACTAGTGATGGTCACGCTTGTGATGGTCACTCTGGTAATGGTCACGCTGGTGATGGTCACTTTGGTGATGGTCATGATGGTGATGGTCACGCTGGTGATGGTCACTCTGGTGATGGTCACGTTGGTGATGGTCACGCTGGTATTTGGTCTCTCTGGTGTTGGCCACTCTGGTGATGGTCACACTGGTGATGGTCACTCTCGTGATTGGCACTCTGGTGATGGTCTCCCTGGTGATGGTCACTCTGGTGATATTCACTCTGGTGATGGTCACTCTGGTGATGGTCACGCTGGTGATGGTCTCTCTGGTGATGGTCGCTCTGGTGATAGTCACGCTAGTGATGATCACTGGTGATATTCACGCAAGTGATGGTCACGCTGGTGATGGTCACTCTGGTGATGGTCACTCTGGTGATGGTCACGCTGGTGATATTCACTCTGGTGATGGTCACTCTGGTGATTGTCACGCTGGTGTTTGGTCTCTCTGGTGATGGTCACGCTGGTGATGGTCTCTTTGGTGATGGTCACGCTGATGATGGTCACGCTGGTGATGGTCAAGCTGGTGATGGTCACGCTGGTATTTGGTCTCTCTGGTGATGGTCACGCTGGTGATGGTCACGCTGGTGATGGTCACGCTGGTATTTGGTCTCTCCGGTGATGGTCACGCTGGTATTTGGCCTCTCCGGTGATGGTCACGCTGGTGATGGTCATTCTGGTGATGGTCACGCTGGTGATGGTCATGCTGGTGTTTGGTTTCAATGGTGATGGTCACGCTGGTGATGGTCACTCTGGTGAAGGTCACGCTGGTGATGGTCACGCTGGTGATGTTCACGCTGGGGATTTTCACTCTGGTGAGGGTCATGCTGGTGTTTGATCTCACTGGTTATGGTCAAGCTGGTGATGCTCACGCTGGTATTTGGTCTCTCTGGTGATGGTCACGCTGGTGGTGGTCACGCTGGTATTTGGTCTCTCTGGTGATGGTCACGCTGGTGATGGTCACGCTGGTGATGATCACGCTGGTATTTGGTCTCTCTGGTGATGGCCACGCTGGTGATGGTCACAATGGTGATGGTCACTCTCGTGACGGGCACTCTGGTGATGGTCTCCCTTGTGATGGTCACTCTGGTGATGGTCACGCTGGTGATGGTCACTCTGGTGATGGTCACGCTGGTGATGGTCAATCTGGTGATGGTCACGCTGGTGATGGTCACGCTGGTGATATTCACTCTGATGATGGTCACTCTGGTCATGGTCACTCTGGTGATGGTCACGCTGGTGATGGTCTCTCTGGTGATGGTCACTCTGGTGATGGTCACGCTTGTGTTTGGTCAATCTGGTGATGGTCACTCTGGTGATGGTCACGCTAGTCATGATCACTCTGGTGATATTCACGCAAGTGATGGTCACGCTGGTGATGGTCACTCTGGTGATGGTCACTCTGGTGATGGTCACGCTTGTGATATTCACTCTGGTGATGGTCACTCTGGTGATGGTCACTCTGGTGATGGTCACGCTGGTAATGGTCACTCTGGTGATGGTCACTCTGGTGATGGTCACGCTGGTGATGGTCACTCTGGTGATGGTCACTCTGGTGATGGTCACGCTCGTGTTTGGTCAGTCTATTGATGGTCATTCTGGTGATGGTCACGCTAGTGATGATCACTCTGGTGATATTCACGCAGGTGATGGTCACGCTGGTGATGGTCACCCTGGTGATGGTCACGCTGGTGATGGTCATGATAGTAATGGCCACGCAGGTGATGGTCACTCTAGTGATGGTCATGATGGTCACGGACACGCACGTGATATTCACTCTAGTGATGGTCACGCTAGTGATGGTCATTCTCATGATGGTCACTCTGGTGATGGACCTCTGCTGATGGTCACACTGGTAATGGTCACTCAGGTGATGGTCACACTGGTGTTTGGTCTCTCAGGTGATGGTCACGCTGGTGATGGTCACGCTGGTGATGGTCACTCTGGTGATGGTCATGCTGGAGATGGTCACTCTGGTGATGGTCATGTTGGTGATATTAACGCTAGGTGATGGTCACGCTAGTGATGGTCACGCTGTTGATGGTCACGCTGGTGGTGGTCACGCTGGTGCTGATCACTCTGGTGATGGACACTTTTGTGATGGTCACTCTGGTGATGGTCACGTTGGTGATGTTCACGCTAGGTGATAGTCACGCTGGTGGTGGTCACGCTGGTATTTGGTCTCGCTGGTGATGGTCACGCTGGTGATGGTCACGCTGGTGATGGTCACGCTGGTGATGGTCACGCTGGTATTTGGTCTCTCTGGTGATGACCACGCTGGTGATGGTCACGCTCGTGATGGTCAAGTTGGTGGTGGTCACGCTGGTATTTGGTCTCGCTGGTGATGGTCACGCTGGTGATGGTCACGCTGGTGATGGTCACACTGGTGATGGTCACTCTGGTGATGGGCACTCTCTTGTGATGGTCTCCCTGGTGATGGTCACTCTGGTGATGGTCACACTGGTGATGGTCACTCTGGTGATGGTCACGCTGGTGATGGACACTCTGGTGATGGTCACGCTGGTGATGGTCACGTTGGTGCTGGTCGTTTAGGTGATGGTCACTCTGATGATGGTCACACTGGTGATGGTCACGCTGGTGATGGTCACTCGGGTGATTGTCACGCTTGTGTTTGGTCACACTGGTGATCGTCACTCTGGTCATGGTCATGCTGGTGATGGTCACACTGGTGATGGTCATCTTGGTTATGGACACGCTTCTGTTTGGTCACTCTGGTGATGGTCACTCTAGTGATGGTCACTCTAGTGATGGTCACGCTTGTGATGGTAACTCTGATAATGGTCACGTTGGTTATGGTCACTTTGGTGATGGTCACGCTGGTGATGGTCACTATGGTGATGATCACTCTGGTGATGGTCACGCTTGTGTTTGGAGACTCTGGTGATGGTCACGCTGGTGATGGTCACGCTTGTGTTTGGTCACTCTGGTGATGGTCACGCTTGTGTTTGGTCACTTTGGTAATGGTCCCTCAGGTGATGGTCACGCTGGTATTTGGTCTCTCTGGTGATCGTCACGCTGGTGGTGGTAACGCTGGTGATGGTCACTCTGGTGATGGTCACTTTGGTGATGGTCACTCTAGTGATGGTCACGCTTGTGATGGTCACTCTGGTGACGGTGATACTGGTGATGGTCACTCTGGTGATGGTCACTCTGGTGATGGTCACTCTGGTGATGGTCACGCTGGTGACAGTCACTCCGATGATGGTCACTCTAGTGATGGTCTCTCTGGTGATGATCACGCTGGTGATGGTCACTCTGGTGATGGTCACTCTGGTGATGGTGACGCTTGTGTTTGGTCAATCTGGTGATGGTCACTCTGGTGGTGGTCACGCTAGTGATGATCACTCTGGTGATATTCACGCAGGTGATAGTCACGCTGGTGATGGTCACTCAGGTGATGGTCATGATGGTGATGGCCACGCAGGTGATGGTCACTCTGGTGATGGTCATGATGGTGACGGTCACGCAGGTGATATTCAATCTAGTGATGGTCACGCTAGTGATGGTCATTCTCACTCTGGTCACTCTGGTCATGGACCTCTGCTGATGGTCACTCAGGTGATTGTCACACTGGTGTTTGGTCTCTCAGGTGATGGTCATGCTGGTGATGGTCATGCTGGTGATGGTCACTCTGGTGATGGTCACTCTAGTGATGGTCACGCTGGTGATGGTCACTCTGGAGATGGTCATGCTGGTGATGGTCACGCTGGTGATGGTCACTCTGGTAATGGTCACGTTGGTGATGTTCACGCTAGGTAATGGTCACGCTAGTGATGGTCATGCTGTTGATGGTCACGCTGGTGGTGGTCACGCTGGTGATGATCACTCTGGTGATGGACACTTTTGTGATGGTCACTCTGGTGATGGTCACGTTGGTGATGTTCACGCTAGGTGATGGTCACGCTGGTGATGGTCACGCTGGTATTTGGTCTCTCTGGTGATGACCACGCTGGTGATAGTTACACTGGTAATGGTCACTCTGGTGATAGGCACTCTGGTGATGGTCTCCCTGGTGATGGTCACACTGGTGATGGTCACTCTGGTGATGGTCTCCCTGTTGATGGTCACTCTGGTGATGGTCACGCTAGTGATGATCACTCTGGTAATGGTCACGCTGGTGATGGTCACTCTGGTGATGGTCACTCTGGTGATGGTCACTCTGGTGTTGGTCACGCTGGCGATGGTCACTCAGGTTATGGTCACTCTGGTGATGGTCACACTGGTGATGGTCACTCTGGTGATGGTCACGCTGGTGATGGTCGTTCAGGTAATGGTCACTCTGGTGATGGTCACACTGCTGATGGTCACGCTGGTGATGGTCACTCTGATGATGGTCACGTTTGTGTTTGGTAACTCTGGTGATCGTCACTCTGGTGATGGTCACGCTGGTGATGGTCACTCTGGTGATGGTCACCTTGGTTATGGTCACGCTTCTGTTTGGTCACTCTGGTGATGGTCACTCTAGTGATGGTCACGCTTGTGATGGTCACTCTGGTAATGGTCACGCTGGTGATGGTCACTTTGGTGATGGTCATGATGGTGATGGTCACGCTGGTGATGGTCACTCTGGTGATGGTCACGTTGGTGATGGTCACGCTGGTATTTGGTCTCTCTGGTGTTGGCCACTCTGGTGATGGTCACACTGGTGATGGTCACTCTCGTGATGGGCACTCTGGTGATGGTCTCCCTGGTGATGGTCACTCTGGTGATATTCACTCTGGTGATGGTCACTCTGGTGATGGTCACGCTGGTGATGGTCTCTCTGGTGATGGTCGCTCTGGTGATGGTCACGCTGGTGATATTCACTCTGGTGATGGTCACTCTGGTGATTGTCACGCTGGTGTTTGGTCTCTCTGGTGATGGTCACGCTGGTGATGGTCTCTCTGGTGATGGTCACGCTGATGATGGTCACGCTGGTGATGGTCAAGCTGGTGATGGTCACGCTGGTATTTGGTCTCTCTGGTGATGGTCACGCTGGTGATGGTCACGCTGGTGATGGTCACGCTGGTATTTGGTCTCTCCGGTGATGGTCACGCTGGTATTTGGCCTCTCCGGTGATGGTCACGCTGGTGATGGTCATTCTGGTGATGGTCACGCTGGTGATGGTCATGCTGGTGTTTGGTTTCAATGGTGATGGTCACGCTGGTGATGGTCACTCTGGTGAAGGTCACGCTGGTGATGGTCACGCTGGTGATGTTCACGCTGGGGATTTTCACTCTGGTGAGGGTCATGCTGGTGTTTGATCTCACTGGTTATGGTCAAGCTGGTGATGCTCACGCTGGTATTTGGTCTCTCTGGTGATGGTCACGCTGGTGGTGGTCACGCTGGTATTTGGTCTCTCTGGTGATGGTCACGCTGGTGATGGTCACGCTGGTGATGATCACGCTGGTATTTGGTCTCTCTGGTGATGGCCACGCTGGTGATGGTCACAATGGTGATGGTCACTCTCGTGACGGGCACTCTGGTGATGGTCTCCCTTGTGATGGTCACTCTGGTGATGGTCACGCTGGTGATGGTCACTCTGGTGATGGTCACGCTGGTGATGGTCAATCTGGTGATGGTCACGCTGGTGATGGTCACGCTGGTGATATTCACTCTGATGATGGTCACTCTGGTCATGGTCACTCTGGTGATGGTCACGCTGGTGATGGTCTCTCTGGTTATGGTCACTCTGGTGATGGTCACGCTTGTGTTTGGTCAATCTGGTGATATTCACGCAAGTGATGGTCACGCTGGTGATGGTCACTCTGGTGATGGTCACGCTAGTCATGATCACTCTGGTGATATTCACGCAAGTGATGGTCACGCTGGTGATGGTCACTCTGGTGATGGTCACTCTGGTGATGGTCACGCTTGTGATATTCACTCTGGTGATGGTCACTCTGGTGATGGTCACTCTGGTGATGGTCACGCTGGTGATGATCACGCTGGTATTTGGTCTCTCTGGTGATGGCCACGCTGGTGATGGTCACAATGGTGATGGTCACTCTCGTGACGGGCACTCTGGTGATGGTCTCCCTTGTGATGGTCACTCTGGTGATGGTCACGCTGGTGATGGTCACTCTGGTGATGGTCACGCTGGTGATGGTCAATCTGGTGATGGTCACGCTGGTGATGGTCACGCTGGTGATATTCACTCTGATGATGGTCACTCTGGTCATGGTCACTCTGGTGATGGTCACGCTGGTGATGGTCTCTCTGGTTATGGTCACTCTGGTGATGGTCACGCTTGTGTTTGGTCAATCTGGTGATATTCACGCAAGTGATGGTCACGCTGGTGATGGTCACTCTGGTGATGGTCACGCTAGTCATGATCACTCTGGTGATATTCACGCAAGTGATGGTCACGCTGGTGATGGTCACTCTGGTGATGGTCACTCTGGTGATGGTCACGCTTGTGATATTCACTCTGGTGATGGTCACTCTGGTGATGGTCACTCTGGTGATGGTCACGCTGGTGATGGTCACTCTGGTGATGGTCACTCTGGTGATGGTCACTCTGGTGATGGTCACGCTGGTGATGGTCACTCTGGTGATGGTCACTCTGGTGATGGTCACGCTCGTGTTTGGTCAGTCTATTGATGGTCATTCTGGTGATGGTCACGCTAGTGATGATCACTCTGGTGATATTCACGCAGGTGATGGTCACGCTGGTGATGGTCACCCTGGTGATGGTCACGCTGGTGATGGTCACCCTGGTGATGGTCACGCTGGTGATGGTCATGATAGTAATGGCCACGCAGGTGATGGTCACTCTGGTGATGGTCATGATGGTGACGGACACGCACGTGATATTCACTCAAGTGATGGTCACGCTAGTGATGGTCATTCTCATGATGGTCACACTGGTGATGGACCTCTGCTGATGGTCACACTGGTAATGGTCACTCAGGTGATGGTCACACTGGTGTTTGGTCTCTCAGGTGATGGTCACGCTGGTGATGGTCACGCTGGTGATGGTCACTCTGGTGATGGTCATGCTGGAGATGGTCACTCTGGTGATGGTCACGTTGGTGATATTAACGCTAGGTGATGGTCACGCTAGTGATGGTCACGCTGTTGATGGTCACGCTGGTGGTGGTCACGCTGGTGCTGATCACTCTGGTGATGGACACTTTTGTGATGGTCACTCTGGTGATGGTCACGTTGGTGATGTTCACGCTAGGTGATAGTCACGCTGGTGGTGGTCACGCTGGTATTTGGTCTCGCTGGTGATGGTCACGCTGGTGATGGTCACGCTGGTGATGGTCACGCTGGTATTTGGTCTCTCTGGTGATGACCACGCTGGTGATGGTCACGCTGGTGATGGTCACGTTGGTGGTGGTCACGCTGGTATTTGGTCTCGCTGGTGATGGTCACGCTGGTGATGGTCACGCTGGTGATTGTCACCCTGGTGATGGTCACTCTGGTGATGGGCACTCTCTTGTGATGGTCTCCCTGGTGATGGTCACTCTGGTGATGGTCACACTGGTGATGGTCACTCTGGTGATGGTCACGCTGGTGATGGACACTCTGGTGATGGTCACGCTGGTGATGGTCACGTTGGTGCTGGTCGTTTAGGTGATGGTCACTCTGATGATGGTCACACTGGTGATGGTCACGCTGGTGATGGTCACTCGGGTGATTGTCACGCTTGTGTTTGGTCACACTGGTGATCGTCACTCTGGTCATGGTCATGCTGGTGATGGTCACACTGGTGATGGTCATCTTGGTTATGGACACGCTTCTGTTTGGTCACTCTGGTGATGGTCACTCTAGTGATGGTCACTCTAGTGATGGTCACGCTTGTGATGGTAACTCTGGTAATGGTCACGTTGGTTATGGTCACTTTGGTGATGGTCACGCTGGTGATGGTCACTATGGTGATGATCACTCTGGTGATGGTCACGCTTGTGTTTGGAGACTCTGGTGATGGTCACGCTGGTGATGGTCACGTTTGTGTTTGGTCACTCTGGTGATGGTCACGCTTGTGTTTGGTCACTTTGGTAATGGTCCCTCAGGTAATGGTCACGCTGGTATTTGGTCTCTCTGGTGACGGTCACCCTGGTGTTGGTCACGCTGGTGATGGTCACGCTGGTGTTTGGTCTCTCTGGTGATGGTCACGCTGGTGATGGTCACGCTGGTGATGGTCAAGCTGGTGATGATCACGCTGGTATTTTGTCTCTCTGGTGATGGTCACGCTGGTGATGGTCACGCTGGAATTTGGTCTCTCCGATGATGGTCACGCTGGTGATGGTCATTCTGGTGATGGTCACGCTGGTGATGGTCACGTTGGTGATGGTCATGCTGGTGTTTGGTCTCAATGGTGATGGTCACGCTGGTGATGGTCACTCTGGTGAAGGTCATGCTGGTGATGGTCACACTGGTGATGGTTACGCTGGGGATTGTCAGTCTGCTGATGGTCACGCTGGGGATTTTCACTCTGGTGAGGGTCATGGTGGTGTTTGATTTCACTGGTGATGGTCAAGCTGGTGATGGTCACGCTGGAATTTGGTCTCTCTGGAGATCGTCACGCTGGTGGTGGTTACGCTGGTATTTGGTCTCTCTGGTGATGGTCACGCTGGTGATGGTCACGCTGGTATTTGGTCTCTCTGGTGATCGTCACGCTGGTGGTGGTAACGCTGGTGATGGTCACTCTGGTGATGGTCACGCTGGTGATGGTTACTCTGGTATTTGGTCTCTCTGGTGATGGCCACGCTGGTGATGGTCACACTGGTGATGGTCACTCTCGCTATGGGCACTCTGGTGATGGTCTCCCTGGTGATGGTCACTCTGGTGATGGTCACTCTGGTGATGGTCACGCTGGTGATGGTCACTCTGGTGATGTACACTCTGGTGATGGTCACGCTGGTGATATTCACTCGGGTGATGTTCACTCTGGTGATGGTAACTCTGGTGATGGTCACGCTGGTGATGGTCACGCTGGTGATGGTCACGCTGGTGATGGTCACGCTGGTGATGGTCTCTCTGGTGATGGTCACTCTGGTGATGGTCACGCTGGTGATGGTCACGCTGGTGCTGGTCGTTTAGGTGATGGTCACTCTGATGATGGTCAATCTGGTGATGGTCACGCTGGTGATGGTCACTCTGGTGATAGTCACGCTTGTGTTTGGTCACTCTGGTGATCGTCACTCTGGTGATGGTCACGCTGGTGATGGTCACTCTGGTGATGGTCACCTTGGTTATGGTCACGCTTCTGTTTGGTCACTCGGGTGATGGTCAATCTAGTGATGGTCACGCTTGTGATGGTAACTCTGGTAATGGTCACGCTGGTGATGGTCACCTTGGTGATGGTCATGATGGTGATGGTCACGCTGGTGATGGTCACTCTGGTGATGGTCACTCTGGTGATGGTCACTATGGTGATGGTCACGCTGGTGATGGTCACTAGGGTGATGGTCACTCTGGTGATGGTCACGCTTGTGTTTGGAAACTCTGGTGATGGTCACGCTGGTGATGGTCATGCTGGTGTTTGGTCTCAATGGTGATGGTCACGCTGGTGATGGTCACGCTGGTGATGGTCACTCTGGTGAAGGTCACGCTGGTGATGGTCACACTGGTGATGGTTACGCTGGGAATTGTCAGTCTGCAGATGGTCACGCTGGGGATTTTCACTCTGGTGAGGGTCATAGTGGTGTTTGATTTCACTGGTGATGGTCAAGCTGGTGGTGGTAACGCTGGTATTTGGTCTCTCTGGTGATGGTCACGCTGGTGATGGTCACGCTGGTATTTGGTCTCTCTGGTGATGGTCACGCTGGTGATGGTCACGCTGGTGATGGACACTCTGGTGATGGTCACGCTGGTGATATTCACTCTGGTGATGGTCACTCTGATGATGGTCACACTGGTGACGGTCACGCTGGTGATGGTCACGCTGGTGATGGTCTCCCTGGTGATGGTCACTCTGGTGATGGTCACTCTGGTGATGGTCACGCTGGTGATGGTCACTCTGGTGATGGACACTCTGGTGATGGTCACGCTGGTGATATTCACTCTGGTGATGTTCACTCTGGTGATGGTCACTCTGGTGATGGTCACGCTGGTGATGGTCACGCTGGTGATGGTCACGCTGTTGATGGTCACTCAGGTGATGGTCTCTCTGGTGATGGTCACTCTGGTGATGGTCACGCTGGTGATGGTCACGCTGGTGCTGGTCGTTTAGGTGATGGTCACTCTGATGATAGTCACACTGGTGATGGTCACGCTTGTGATGGTCACTCTGGTGATGGTCACGCTTGTGTTTGGTCACTCTGGTGATCGTCACTCTGGTGATGGTCACGCTGGTGATGGTCACTCTAGTGATGGTCACCTTGGTTATGGTCACGCTTCTGTTTGGTCACTCGGGTGATGGTCAATCTAGTGATGGTCACGCTGGTGATGGTCACTCTGGTGATGGTCACTCTGGTGATGGTCACTATGGTGATGGTCACGCTGGTGATGGTCACTAGGGTGATGGTCACTCTGGTGATGGTCACGCTTGTGTTTGGAAATTCTGGTGATGGTCACGCTGGTGATGGTCATGCTGGTGTTTGGTTTCAATGGTGATGGTCACGCTGGTGATGGTCACGCTGGTGATGGTCACTCTGGTGAAGGTCACGCTGGTGATGGTCACACTGGTGATGGTTACGCTGGGAATTGTCAGTCTGCAGATGGTCACGCTGGGGATTTTCACTCTGGTGAGGGTCATGGTGGTGTTTGATTTCACTGGTGATGGTCAAGCTGGTGATGGTCACGCTGGTATTTGGTCTCTCTGGTGATGGTCACGCTGGTGGTGGTAACGCTGGTATTTGGTCTCTCTGGTTATGGTCACGCTGGTATTTGGTCTCTCTGGTGATGGTCACGCTGGTGATGGTCACACTGGTGATGTTCACTCTGGTGATGGTCACTCTGGTGATGGTCACGCTGGTGATGGTCACGCTGGTGATGGTCACGCTGTTGATGGTCACTCAGGTGATGGTCTCTCTGGTGATGGTCACTCTGGTGATGGTCACTCTGGTGATGGTCACGCTGGTGCTGGTCGTTTAGGTGATGGTCACTCTGATGATAGTCACACTGGTGATGGTCACGCTTGTGATGGTCACTCTGGTGATGGTCACGCTTGTGTTTGGTCACTCTGGTGATCGTCACTCTGGTGTTGGTCACGCTGGTGATGGTCACTCTGGTGATGGTCACCTTGGTTATGGTCACGCTTCTGTTTGGTCACTCGGGTGATGGTCAATCTAGTGATGGTCACGCTGGTGATGGTCACTCTGGTGATGGTCACTCTGGTGATGGTCACTATGGTGATGGTCACGCTGGTGATGGTCACTAGGGTGATGGTCACTCTGGTGATGGTCACGCTTGTGTTTGGAAACTCTGGTGATGGTCACGCTGGTGATGGTCATGCTGGTGTTTGGTTTCAATGGTGATGGTCACGCTGGTGATGGTCACGCTGGTGATGGTCACTCTGGTGAAGGTCACGCTGGTGATGGTCACACTGGTGATGGTTACGCTGGGAATTGTCAGTCTGCAGATGGTCACGCTGGGGATTTTCACTCTGGTGAGGGTCATGGTGGTGTTTGATTTCACTGGTGATGGTCAAGCTGGTGATGGTCACGCTGGTATTTGGTCTCTCTGGTGATGGTCACGCTGGTGGTGGTAACGCTGGTATTTGGTCTCTCTGGTTATGGTCACGCTGGTATTTGGTCTCTCTGGTGATGGTCACGCTGGTGATGGTCACACTGGTGATGGACACTCTGGTGATGGTCACGCTGGTGATATTCACTCTGGTGATGGCCACTCTGATGATGGTCACACTGGTGATGGTCACGCTGGTGATGGTCACGCTGGTATTTGGTCTCTCAGGTGATGGTCACGCTGGTGGTGGTAACGCTGGTATTTGGTCTCTCTGGTGATGGTCACGCTGGTGATGGTCACGCTGGTATTTGGTCTCTCTGGTGATGGTCACGCTGGTGATGGTCACGCTGGTGATGGTCACACTGGTGATGGACACTCTGGTGATGGTCACGCTGGTGATATTCACTCTGGTGATGGTCACTCTGGTGATGGTCACTCTGGTGATGGTCACGCTGGTGATGGTCACGCTGGTGATGGTCACGCTGGTGATGGTCACTCAGGTGATGGTCACTCTAGTTATGGTCACTCTGGTGATGGTCACGCTGGTGATGGTCACGCTGGTGCTGATCGTTTAGGTGATGGTCACTCTGATGATGGTCACACTGGTTATGGTCACGCTGGTGATGGTCACTCTGGTGATGGTCACGCTTGTGTTTGGTCACTCTGATGATCGTCACTCTGGTGATGGTCACGCTGGTGATGGTCACTCTGGTGATGGTCACCTTGGTTATGGTCACGCTTCTGTTTGGTCACTCTGGTGATGGTCACTCTAGTGATGGTCACGCTTGTGATGGTAACTCTGGTAATGGTCACGCTGGTGAGGGTCACCTTGGTGATGGTCATGATGGTGATGGTCACGCTGGTGATGGTCACTCTGGTGATGGTCACTCTGGTGATGGTCACTATGGTGATGGTCACGCTGGTGATGGTCACTATGGTGATGGTCACTCTGGTGATGGTCACGCTTGTGTTTGGAGACTCTGGTGATGGTTACACTGGTGATAGTCACGCTTGTGTTTGGAAACTCTGGTGATGGTCACGCTGGTGATGATCACTCTGGTGATGGACTCTATATTGATGGTCACTCTGGTGATGGTCACTCTGGTGATGGTCACGCTTGTGTTTGGTCATTCTGGTGATGGTCACGCTTGTGTTTGGTCACTCTGGTGGTGACCACGCTTGTGTTTGGTCACTTTGGTAATGGTCCCTCAGGTGATGGTCACGCTGGTATTTGGTCTCTCTGGTGACGGTCACGCTGGTGATGGTCACCCTGGTGATGGTTGTAACCTATCGTTCGTTACGGCTCGTGACTCTACAGCAGCCAAGATTTAATTACGTCTAGGGATACCACTGCTGCTCTCTAAAGCGGGTCACCAGTATAACCCCATGAATGATAACAGGCACA
The DNA here is from genome assembly GCF_040958095.1 of Procambarus clarkii. Lineage (NCBI taxonomy): Eukaryota > Metazoa > Arthropoda > Malacostraca > Decapoda > Cambaridae > Procambarus > Procambarus clarkii. The sequence continues at coordinate 33,491,137 of NC_091187.1, forward strand.
GAATTAAAAGTATATCTCCCTTAGGACTGAAGAAATATACGTATGCATTTTAATATATATATATTTCATATACATCTCAATATTGTATATATGAACAGTGGGTCACTATTAAAGCAAACATCAAAATATTGTCTCTCCCAGAGTAAAGATCTACTACATGACACAACAACAAGTAAACAGACTTATCTCCCACATGTAACTCCTCCTGGTCCTGTATCAGCTACTGAACTCTCGCTCTGTCGCTACCCATAATTCTCTCCCGTCTGCCTCATCCAGGATGAGGGATGGAAACTAAGGACTTTTTAATATTTAAAACTAATTGAACAACCACTTGTTCTCAAAACACATAAGAATGCAAATTACATATAATAGTTGCAAAATATATAAGTACAATGCCACCTGCCTAATTATAGTAAACAAACAATTACATAAACTAAATAAAGGGACATCTGGAACTCCCAAAACTGAACAGGTCCAACTTCCCGAATCTAACAGGTATTAGACGTGTGCAAAGCAACCGCGCTCCTGTCTCCACTGACGCTGCCACACCACACGATAATTTACAAAAACACAATGTGTGTACATATACAGGCAATGATATAATGGAACAAAAAAAGTTATTTTAAATTTATATACGTATTCTGCTAGGAGTACGTAACAATGGTCACGCTGGTGATGGTCACGCTGGTGTTTGGTCTCTCTGGTGATGGTCACGCTGGTGATGGTCATGCTGGTGATGGTCAAGCTGGTGATGATCACGCTGGTATTTGGTCTCTCTGGTGATGGTCACGCTGGTGATGGTCACGCAGGTATTTGGTCTCTCCGATGATGGTCACGCTGGTGATGGTCATTCTGGTGATGGTCACGCTGGTGATGGTCACGTTGGTGATGGTCATGCTGGTGTTTGGTCTCAATGGTGATGGTCACGCTGGTGATAGTCACTCTGGTGAAGGTCATGCTGGTGATGGTTACGCTGGGGATTGTCAGTCTGCTGATGGTCACGCTGGGGATTTTCACTCTGGTGAGGGTCATGGTGGTGTTTGATTTCACTGGTGATGGTCAAGCTGGTGATGGTCACGCTGGTATTTGGTCTCTCTGGTGATCGTCACGCTGGTGGTGGTAACGCTGGTATTTGGTCTCTCTGGTGATGGTCACGCTGGTATTTGGTCTCTCTGGTGATCGTCACGCTGTTGGTGGTAACGCTGGTGATGGTCACTCTGGTGATGGTCACGCTGGTGATGGTCGCTCTGGTATTTGGTCTCTCTGGTGATGGCCACGCTGGTGATAGTCACACTGGTGATCGTCACTCTCGTGATGGGCACTCTGGTGATGGTCTCCCTGGTGATGGTCACTCTGGTGATGGTCACTCTGGTGATGGTCACGCTGGTGATGGTCACTCTGGTGATGGACACTCTGGTGATGGTCACGCTGGTGATATTCACTCTGGTGATGTTCACTCTGGTGATGGTCACTCTGGTGATGGTCACGCTGGTGATGGTCACGCTGGTGATGGTCACGCTGTTGATGGTCACTCAGGTGATGGTCTCTCTGGTGATGGTCACTCTGGTGATGGTCACGCTGGTGATGGTTACGCTGGTGCTGGTCGTTTAGGTGATGGTCACTCTGATGATAGTCACACTGGTGATGGTCACGCTTGTGATGGTCACTCTGGTGATGGTCACGCTTGTGTTTGGTCACTCTGGTGATCGTCACTCTGGTGATGGTCACGCTGGTGATGGTCACTCTGGTGATGGTCACCTTGGTTATGGTCACGCTTCTGTTTGGTCACTCGGGTGATGGTCAATCTAGTGATGGTCACGCTGGTGATGGTCACTCTGGTGATGGTCACTCTGGTGATGGTCACTATGGTGATGGTCACGCTGGTGATGGTCACTAGGGTGATGGTCACTCTGGTGATGGTCACGCTTGTGTTTGGAAACTCTGGTGATGGTCACGCTGTTGATGGTCATGCTGGTGTTTGGTTTCAATGGTGATGGTCACGCTGGTGATGGTCACGCTGGTGATGGTCACTCTGGTGAAGGTCACGCTGGTGATGGTCACACTGGTGATGGTTACGCTGGGAATTGTCAGTCTGCAGATGGTCACGCTGGGGATTTTCGCTCTGGTGAGGGTCATGGTGGTGTTTGATTTCACTGGTGATGGTCAAGCCGGTGATGGTCACGCTGGTATTTGGTCTCTCTGGTGATGGTCACGCTGGTGGTGGTAACGCTGGTATTTGGTCTCTCTGGTTATGGTCACGCTGGTATTTGGTCTCTCTGGTGATGGTCACGCTGGTGATGGTCACACTGGTGATGGACACTCTGGTGATGGTCACGCTGGTGATATTCACTCTGGTGATGGCCACTCTGATGATGGTAACACTGGTGATGGTCACGCTGGTGATGGTCACGCTGGTATTTGGTCTCTCTGGTGATGGTCACGCTGGTGATGGTCACGCTGGTGATGGTCACACTGGTGATGGACACTCTGGTGATGGTCACGCTGGTGATATTCACTCTGGTGATGGTCACTCTGGTGATGGTCACTCTGGTGATGGTCACGCTGGTGATGGTCACGCTGGTGATGGTCACGCTGGTGATGGTCACTCAGGTGATGGTCACTCTAGTTATGGTCACTCTGGTGATGGTCACGCTGGTGATGGTCACGCTGGTGCTGATCGTTTAGGTGATGGTCACTCTGATGATGGTCACACTGGTTATGGTCACGCTGGTGATGGTCACTCTGGTGATGGTCACGCTTGTGTTTGGTCACTCTGGTGATCGTCACTCTGGTGATGGTCACGCTGGTGATCGTCACTCTGGTGATGGTCACCTTGGTTATGGTCACGCTTCTGTTTGGTCACTCTGGTGATGGTCACTCTAGTGATGGTCACGCTTGTGATGGTAACTCTGGTAATGGTCACGCTGGTGAGGGTCACCTTGGTGATGGTCATGATGGTGATGGTCACGCTGGTGATGGTCACTCTGGTGATGGTCACTCTGGTGATGGTCACTATGGTGATGGTCACGCTGGTGATGGTCACTATGGTGATGGTCACTCTGGTGATGGTCACGCTTGTGTTTGGAGACTCTGGTGATGGTTACACTGGTGATAGTCACGCTTGTGTTTGGAAACTCTGGTGATGGTCACGCTGGTGATGATCACTCTGGTGATGGACTCTATATTGATGGTCACTCTGGTGATGGTCACTCTGGTGATGGTCACGCTTGTGTTTGGTCATTCTGGTGATGGTCACGCTTGTGTTTGGTCACTCTGGTGGTGACCACGCTTGTGTTTGGTCACTTTGGTAATGGTCCCTCAGGTGATGGTCACGCTGGTATTTGGTCTCTCTGGTGACGGTCACGCTGGTGATGGTCACCCTGGTGATGGTTGTTACCTATCGTTCGTTACGGCTCGTGACCCTACAGCAGCCAAGATTTAATTACGTCTAGGGATACCACTGCTGCTCTCTAAAGCGGGTCACCAGTATAACCCCATGAATGATAACAGGCACAGAATTAAAAGTATATCTCCCTTAGGACTGAAGAAATATACGTATGCATTTTAATATATATATATTTCATATACATCTCAATATTGTATATATGAACAGTGGGTCACTATTAAAGCAAACATCAAAATATTGTCTCTCCCAGAGTAAAGATCTACTACATGACACAACAACAAGTAAACAGACTTATCTCCCACATGTAACTCCTCCTGGTCCCGTATCAGCTACTGAACTCTCGCTCTGTCGCTACCCATAATTCTCTCCCGTCTGCCTCATCCAGGATGAGGGATGGAAACTAAGGACTTTTTAATATTTAAAACTAATTGAACAACCACTTGTTCTCAAAACACATAAGAATGCAAATTACATATAATAGTTGCAAAATATATAAGTACAATGCCACCTGCCTAATTATAGTAAACAAACAATTACATAAACTAAATAAAGGGACATCTGGAACTCCCAAAACTGAACAGGTCCAACTTCCCGAATCTAACAGGTATTAGACGTGTGCAAAGCAACCGCGCTCCTGTCTCCACTGACGCTGCCACACCACACGATAATTTACAAAAACACAATGTGTGTACATATACAGGCAATGATATAATGGAACAAAAAAAGTTATTTTAAATTTATATACGTATTCTGCTAGGAGTACGTAACAATGGTCACGCTGGTGATGGTCACGCTGGTGTTTGGTCTCTCTGGTGATGGTCACGCTGGTGATGGTCATGCTGGTGATGGTCAAGCTGGTGATGATCACGCTGGTATTTGGTCTCTCTGGTGATGGTCACGCTGGTGATGGTCACGCAGGTATTTGGTCTCTCCGATGATGGTCACGCTGGTGATGGTCATTCTGGTGATGGTCACGCTGGTGAAGGTCACGTTGGTGATGGTCATGCTGGTGTTTGGTCTCAATGGTGATGGCCACGCTGGTGATGGTCACTCTGGTGAAGATCACGCTGGTGTTGGTCACACTGGTGATGGTTACGCTGGGGATTGTCAGCCTGCTGATGGTCACGCTGGTGATTTTCACTCTGGTGAGGGTCATGGTGGTGTTTGACTTCACTGGTGATGGTCAAGCTGGTGATGGTCACGCTGGTATTTGGTCTCTCTGGTGACCGTCACGCTGGTGGTGGTAACGCTGGTATTTGGTCTTTCTGGTGATGGTCACGCTGGTGATGGTCACGCTGGTATTTGGTTTCTCTGGTGATGGCCAAGCTGGTGATGGTCACACTGGTGATGGTCACTCTGGTGATGGTCACGCTGGTGATGGTCACTCTGGTGATGGACACTCTGGTGATGGTCACGCTGGTGATATTCACTCTGGTGATGGTCACTCTGGTGATGGTCACTCTGGTGATGGTCACTCTGGTGATGGTCACGCTGGTGATGGTCACTCAGGTGATTGTCTCTCTGGTGATGGTCACTCTGGTGATGGTCACGCTGGTGATGGTCACGCTGGTGCTGGTCGTTTAGGTGATGGTCACTCTGATGATGGTCACACTGGTGATGGTCACGCTGGTGATGGTCACTCTGGTGATGGTCACGCTTGTGTTTGGTCACTCTGGTGATCGTCACTCTGGTGATGGTCACGCTGGTGATGGTCACTCTTTTGATGGAAACCTTGGTTTTGGTCACGTTTCTGTTTGATCACTCTGGTGATGGTCACTACAGTGATGGTCACGCTTGTGATGGTAACTCTGGTAATGGTCACGCTGGTGATGGTCACCTTGGTGATGGTCACTCTGGTGATGGTCACGCTGGTGATGGTCACTCTGGTGATGGTCACTCTGGTGATGGTCACTATGGTGATGGTCACGCTGGTGATGGTCACTATGGTGATGGTCACTCTGGTGATGGTCACGCTTGTGTTTGGAAACTCTGGTGATGGTCACGCTGGTGATGGTCATGCTGGTGTTTGGTCTCAATGGTGATGGTCACGCTGGTGATGGTCACTCTGGTGAAGGTCACGCTGGTGACGGTCACACTGGTGATGGTTACGCTGGGGATTGTCAGTCTGCTGATGGTCACGCTGGGGATTTTCACTCTGGTGAGGGTCATGGTGGTGTTTGATTTCACTGGTGATGGTCAAGCTGGTGATGGTCACGCTGGTATTTGGTCTCTCTGGTGATCGTCACGCTGGTGGTGATAACGCTGGTATTTGGTCTCTGGTGATGGTCACGCTGGTGATGGTCACGCTGGTATTTGGTCTCTCTGGTGATGGTCACGCTGGTGATGGTCACGCTGGTGATGGTCACTCTGGTGATGGACACTCTGGTGATGGTCACGCTGGTGATGGTCATGCTGGTGATGGTCACGCTGGTGATGGTCACTCAGGTGATGGTCACTCTGGTGATGGTCACTCTGGTGATGGTCACGCTGGTGATGGTCACTCTGGTGATGGTCACGCTTGTGTTTGGTCTCTCTGGTGATCGTCACTCTGGTGATGGTCACGCTGGTGATGGTCACTCTGGTGATGGTCACCTTGGTTATGGTCACGCTTCTGTTTGGTCACTCTGGTGATGGTCACTCTAGTGATGGTCATGCTTGTGATGGTCACGCTGGTGATGGTCATGATGGTGATGGTAACTCTGGTAATGGTCACGCTGGTGATGGTCACCTTGGTGATGGTCATGATGGTGATGGTCAAGTTGGTGATGGTCACTCTGGTGATGGTCACTCTGGTGATGGTCACTATGGTGATGGTGACGCTGGTGATGGTCACTATGGTGACGGTCACTCTGGTGATGGTCACACTGGTGATAGTCACGCTTGTGTTTGGAAACTCTGCTGATGGTCACACTGGTGATGGTCACTCAGGTGATGGTCACACTGGTGTTTAGTCTCTCAGGTGATGGTCACGCTGGTGATGGTCACGCTGGTGATGGTCACGCTGGTGATGGTCACTGTTATGGCCCTATTGGGTCGCAACCGGGTTCTTCTCTGATGTTATTAGAGTTTGGGTATCCGGCCCCAAGTTAGTAGTGGCTTTCAAGGGGTGTGTTCCATAACGCAAGTAAATTAAAGGGGAAGGAATACAAATGCACTGCTTTTGTATATATATTGCTACCACCACCTTAAATAAATATATCACAGTCACACGCTGGGTTGCTATAACTGAACTTATTATATACAGATTAGTCTTCCTCTGAAGACACAGGATGCTCCATGGTGCTCAAGATGAGTAGCCCTGGTTTTCTTCTTCGTCACCTACAATGAATTCTCTGATTCTCTCTGCGAATCTACCCTGGCCACAGGCCAGCCAAATCACAGTCCCACTGGGTGCACCGTCGTGGAGGCCTTCAACTACAAATCCAGCCTGTAGCTGGCAGGTTCCAATCAGCTCCGCTGTGTAGGCCACTCCACGACCGATACTAGGGTTGCGAGCGCTAGGCAGGAGCCTCATGTGATTCCGCAGATCACTCTCCTCTCTCCGCTCCACAGTGGCTAGTCTCTTCCACCAGCCAGCCCCCAGATAAGACGATTCCTGGTACTGCCACGTCACAGGAAGGCTAACACACTCAACAGTTCCCGTCCGGGGGTGACTCACAGCTTCCTCAGAGCAAACTCGTGGAGAGACTATGGCTGCCTTGGGTAGACTGCCCCATCGTCGAATACAACAGTCCCAGGTCGACTCTGTAATCAGACACGTCATTAGTGTTGGGGACACTCTAGGGCACCTCACTTACAGGCTTAGACACAAACGTCCACCTATCCACTCCATAGATGGCGTTGCTGTCTAAGCGCCACCTCACCAGAGGTCAGCAGCGGCTATGTTACGAGCTGATTAAGACGGGAATCCAGCACCTGTGGCCTGTATATCCCGTCCTCACTAGATGGCGCTGTCCATTTGGAAGGGGTTTCGAGAGCAGACTCACAGATGGCGTTGTCGTCACTGCTCCATGCTCGAACGCTAGACTCGGGTCCGTAACACCTCCCCACCAAAAGAATTTGGTTTAGGTTTCTAGAAAACACAAAGGAAACAAACCAAATTAGTCAATGGTCTAGATGCGGGACAATGCGTCAGCTACCACGTTATCCAATCCTTTGATGTGCTCGATCTGGAGGGGATATTGTTGCAGATGTAGACTCCATCTGGTGAGTCTGAGGTTCTTCTGCCTAAACTGAGCGAGAAACTTTAGAGGGTTATGGTCAGTTCGTACTAATATAGGGTGACTATTACTTGTTAGATATACCTCAAAGTGTTGGACTGAACTAATTAAGGCCAACGTTTCTTTTTCTATGACGGAATAGTAGAGCTGACTGGGAGTAAACTTCTTAGAATGGTAGGCTACACGATGTTCTACCCCTTTTTCATCCGTCTGAGATAGTACGGACCCCAGGCCATAGTCAGAATCGTCGACAGTCAGGATAAATCTATCCTCAAAACTCGGGGACCTGAGGATCGGAGAAGAGATTAGAATTGCCTTTAGACTCTCAAAGGCTTCCTAGCAATTCTCCTTCCACAATAGTTTTACCCCTTCTTCAAAAGATTTGTCAGGGGGGCGGCGATGGATGAAAAGTTAGGGACAAACTTACGGTAGAAACCCGCCATACCGAGGAAACGTAAGATGTCCTTCCTGGTGGCTGGTGTAGGATACTGGACTATTGCCTCTACCTTGCTGGCCTTTGGCGCAATCCATCCTCCTCCAACCTTATGACCTAAAAAGATGACAGAGGTTCTGGCAAACTCAGATTTGTGTAGGTTGACCACCAATCCCGACTGGAGCATGGCCTCGAAGAAATCCTCTATGTGACGTAGATGGTCCTGCCAATTAACATCATATATTAGCACATCATCGATGTAGACCAAGGTGTTTTCCACGTCACGCAACACAATGCCCATCAGCCTCTGAAAGGTGGAGGCTGAGTTTTTCATCCCGAACGGCATCACCTGACATTCAAACAGCCCGTCGGGAGTCACAAACGCCGATATGGGTTTGGCCTTCTCCGTGAGGGGAACTTGCCAATAGCCCTTGAACAGGTCAAATTTTGTCAGGTAGCTAGCTTTACCTATGGCATCGAGACATTCCTTTACCCTAGGGAGAGGATAGGTATCAGCTACTGTGACCTTATTCACCTGGCGATAATCAATACAAAAACGGTATTTCTTACCAGGTTTGGGCACTAGTAGTATCGGGGATGACCATGGGCTCGTGCTCGGGGCTATTAGATGGTGTTTCAGCATGTATTCCACCTCATCTTTCACCACCCTTTTCTTCAGGGGGTTGAGTCGGTAAGGGTGTTGCTTTATAGGCCGGACTCCTTCCTCCAGCACGACATCATGCCATAGGACAGATGTTAGTCCTGGAACATCTCTGAAGATAGTCTTGTACTTTCGGATCATTTGCAGCAATGATGGTTGATGTCCTTCGGCCACATGTGTCAACTTTGCCTGCAAGTTATGTAGAATCTCTGAGTTAGTTAATACCTCCTCCTCCTCCTCAATGTCATCTTTAGTGGTCACCATGGTTATTGGGAGCGTATCTCGACCCTCATATTTTTTGATCATGTTAACATGAACTAAAGTTTCTTTCTTCCGGCGGTCTGGAGTGTTAAGAAGGTAATTGTGACTAGTAACCTTCCTTAAGACCTGGTAAGGACCTACAAATTTGGCGCTCAAACTTCCAGTCACTGTAGGTGTACATACCAAAACCAGATCCCCTACTAGGAAATCTCTTTGTTTGGTCCTCTTATCATACCTGCTCTTGGTGGTCTTTTGCGTACCCTCTAAGGTTTTCTTAGCCATTTCCCATGCAGAGAACAGCCTGCCTTTATTTGTAGATAACCAGTCCACAACGTCTTCGTTGGTCTCCTTGTCTAGCCAATGGTCTCGTGCCACTTCTAAGGGACCTCTCACAGAGTGACCATAAATCATCTCGAATGGGGAGATTCATAATGATTCATTAGGCACTGATCTTACCGCAAATAGGAGGTAGGGCAGGTCTTCAACCCACTTACTCTGCCGGTCATAGCAAAACTTCCGTAGCATGCCCTTCAGCGTCTGGTGAAAATGCTCCAAAGGTCCTTGCGACTCAGGATGATAGGCACTGGAGGTAATCTGTTGGATTCCCAGGTCGGCGATCTGTTGCCGAAACAAACGTGACATAAAGTTCGATCCCTGATCCGTCTGAATGGTCTTAGGGAGACCATATCACGAGACGAACCAGAATAAATGTTTCACCAAGACCTTAGCAGTGATGGTCTTAAGGGGGATCGCTTCTGGGTACCTACTAACCCGATCTAGTATAGTGAGCAAATACTGCACCCCTGAGGTAGAAGGCGGAAGCGGGCCTACTATATCCAGGATGAGGTGCTCGAAGGGCCCACCTATGGATGGAATGGGGCATAAAGGGGCTTAGGGGACAGGCTGGTTTGCTTTCCCTGCCATCTGGCAGGAGTGGCAGATTTTGCAGAAGCGACGTACGTCCTTCTTCATATGCGGCCAATAGAAACCCTTGGCTAGTCGTTGAAAGGTCTTCGAGACCCCACCATGTCCAGCAAATCTATCGGCATGAGCCGTTTCTAACAGCTTAGATCTGAACACGGCTGGGACGACTATCTGCTCACCTACCTCAGTTGACTGTGAGTATTTCGGAGGATGCCGGCGACACAGTACATCATTTGACCATACGTACAGATCACCTCCTTTTGTAGGAGAGTCTAGGGTGTTAGCCAACTTCTGTATCTGAGGGTCCTTTCTCTGCTCTTCTATCAGACGGGCTCGAGTCCAGCGTTCAGGAACCGGCAACGGGACGGGCGGGACTGGTGTATGGCTACTCGTAACCTGTGGGATACGAGGAGAGTCAAACAAAGTACTTAAATCTGGTGGTACCTGGAATTGAGCTTGAGACCTTGTTTGTACCGCTGCAATTGGACTTGTCTCTTCATTCACACACTGGGTCTTCCACTACTACGGGACAGTTAGGTAACAAACCTAGGGCTAAGTCATTGGCCAAAATAACGTCAATCCCCTTTATGGGAAGACTATCCACCACAGCCAACCGACACTCACCTTTGAAGTGTTGGAATTCTAGACACACTTGTACCAAAGGGGCAACGTACAAGGTGGAAGGGAATCCACCCAGGATTACCTTCTGCGTCCCATTCGCTGATATACCTTCGGGTAATGAACTTTCCAAAATCAGAGACTGGGCCGCTCCACTGTCTCTGAGTACTTCCACGGGCTTACCCGAGTGGTCACTTGATACATACCCTTGGGAAGTATATGGGGCGAACAATTCTTTCCTCTTCTCTAGGGAGGATGTCGGTGGTATTATACTATTTATCAGCATAACCTCCCTACGTGGATTGTTACCTGTATTGCTACGACACCTAGCAGCAATGTGTCCTTTCTTTCCATAGGTCCAACACATTATGTCCCTTTTTGGACTAATCCTCCTAGGACTATCTAGGGTTGATTTGGCGGCACTACGAGGGGCGGTCTTATCCTCCGGTTTATGTTTGGCTGGATATCTTGAATAGGTCCTTGGGACATACCTAGCAGAAGGCTTATGTGTCAGGATGTATTCTTCCGCCATCGTGGCTGCTGCACTTAAGGTCTCCACCTGCTGCTCTTCTAGGTACGTCTTCAGATCTCCAGACAAACAGTCTTTGAAGTCTTCTAACAGTATGAGCTGCTCGAGGTCTTCTTTGGTCTCCACCTTCCGAGAGGCACACCACTCTTGGAAAAGCCGTTCCTTGATTATGGCGAATTCGGTGAACGTGTGCTCCGAGGTCATTTTCAGGTTTCTAAACTTCTGCCTGTGAGCCTCAGGTACCAATTGGTAAGCCATGAGCACTACCTTCTTCACCTTGTCGTAATCGCTGGAGTCATCAAGGGACAACGTGGAGTAGGCGATTTGGGCCTTCCCAGTCAGGACGGACTGTATCATGATGGCCCAATTCTCCTTTGGCCACTCCAAAGAGGCTGCGACTTTCTCGAAGGCCGCGAAGAACTTCGAAACTTCCTTCTCGTTGAACTTCGGGACCATTTTGATGTTCCTTACCGGATCGAAAATACTTGTTTCCATTGTTTGCCTCCCACCGCCTAATCGCAATACTTCTAGCTCATGTTGTCTCTCTTTTTCCTTTTCTTCTCTCTCTTGCTCTTCTCTTTCTCTTTCACTATCTCGCTCTTCTTTTCTTTCTTGTCTTTCTTTTTCCTTTTCTTCTAATTCTAAACGCCTCATCTCCATTTCTTTTTCTTGTCTCTCTCTTTCCATTTCTTGTTAACAGAAATAGGCTTGTGCATGAAGATCAGTGCACTGTGCACTGCAATGAGCCATTCCAGTCAGCTGTGGGAGAATCCTGAGAGACACTCTCTCATACCCCCCAAGCCCTCCCCCCTTTTCTTCCCTATCCCCCAAAGCCTCTCCCCCCCTCATGCCTCCCCAACCCTCCCTCTCCCACCCCACTCAACCCTCCCCCTATCACTCTCCCCCCCAACCCTTCCCCTCTCACTCTCCCCACCTACCCTCCCCCTCTCACCCACTCCCCCTTTCCTCCCCCTCTCCCCCACCCTCCCAAGCCCTCCCTCCTCCACCAGACTCCCCATACCAGATCCCCCCAGCTCCCACTCACCCCAGATCCCAAAGGTCCCCCCACAGAGAAGCAGAAGAGAGTCAGTTTCAGGGTGATGTACTTGAACATAGATGGGATCACAAGCAAGACAAGTGAACTAAGGGAAAGAACACAAGAAGTGAACCCAGATGTAATCGGACTCACTGAAACAAAACTCTCTGGAATCATAACGAATGCTGTGTTTCCCCAGGAGTACACAGTAATAAGGAAAGAGAGGGAAGGTAGGGGAGGAGGCGGAGTGGCCCTACTAATGAGAAAGGAATGGAGTTTTAAGGAGATGGCTATCCCGGGCTGTGAGGGGTTCAGAGACTACATAACAGGCACCATGACAATGGGAGGACAAAGAATAGTAGTAGCAGTAACATACAGCCCTCCACCAAATGACAGAAGACCCAGTCAAGAGTATGAAAACAACATAGCAGTTAACACTATAATTGAGAGGGCAGCCTCTGCTGCCTGTAGAAAAAGATCCCACCTGCTCATCATGGGTGACTTCAATCACGGAAGGAGTGACTGGGAAAACAAGGAACTGCATGGAGGCGAGGATACGTGGAGAGCCAAACTATTGGAGGTGGTGACTAGAAACTTTTTAACCCAGCATGTCAGAAAACCCACAAGGGTGAGAGGCAATGACGAATGACGAACCAGCGAGACTCGACCTAGTCTTCACTCTGAACGACTCCGACATAAGAGAAATCGGTTTTGAGGACCCAGTAGGAATGAGTGACTACAGTGTACTGGTGTTTGAGTACCTGACTGAAGAAGGGTTATTGAACTCGAGGAGGGATACCGAAACCGAAAGGTTAGCATACCGAAAGGGAAACTATGAGGGGATAAGAAAATTCCTAACATATATAGCATGGGAAACAGAGCTCAGGGGAAAGACGGCCCAAGATATGATAGACTACATCACGCAGAAGTGCAAGGACGCAGCAAACAAGTTTGTCCCAGTCCAAAAGGAAAACAGAGAAATGAAGATGAGAAACCCATGATTTAATCAGAGATGTAGGCTAGCTAAGCAACAAAGTAAAATGGCATGGAGAAACTATAGGAATAACAGGACACTGGAGAGCAGAGAAAGATACCAGAATGCCTGAAATGAATATGTCAGGAGGAGAAGAGAGGCAGAAAGACAATACGAAAATGACATCGCAAGCAAGGCAAAGACTTAACCTAAATTGTTGCATAGTCACATCAGGAGAAAAAAAACAGTAAAGTAACAGGTTATGAAATTAAGGATCGGGGCAGAAGGATTCACTACAAATGACAAGGAAGTGTGTGAGGAACTGAATAAGAAATTCCAGGAGGTCTTCACCTTAGAGCAAGGAGAAATTCCAGAGATAAGAGAGGGAATAGCTAACCAGGAACCACTGGAAGAGTTTGAGATTACCAGCGGGGAAGTAAGGAAGAGTTTACTAGAGTTGGATGTGACAAAGGCTATAGGCCCAGATGGAATCTCCCCTTGGATACTAAAGGAAGGAGCAGAAGAGCTGTGCCTACCACTCTCCATAGTGTATAACAAATCTCTGGCAACAGGGGAACTGCCAGATATTTGGAAAGCAGCTAACATAGTCCCGATATACAAGAAAGGGGATAGACAGGAGGCACTGAACTACAGGCCAGTGTCCCTAACCTGCATACCATGCAAGCTGATGGAGAAGATTGTGCGAAAAAAGCTAGTGGAGCACCTGGAGCGAAGGAATTTTGTAACACAGCATCAACATGGGTTCAGGGATGGCAGGTCCTGCCTCACAGGGTTACTTGAATTCTACGACCAGGCAAGAAAGAGAAGGGTGGGCAGACTGCATATTTTTGGATTGTCAGAAAGCCTTTGATACAGTACCACACAAGAGGCTAGGGAAAAAGCTGGAGATGCAGGCTGGAGTGAAAGGGAAGGTACTCCATTGGATAAAGGAGTACCTAAGCAACAGGAGACAACGAGTCTGTGTGAGGGGTGAGGTCTCAGATTGGCGAGACGTTACAAGTGGAGTCCCGCAGGGGTCAGTCCTTGGACCTATACTGTTTCTGGTATATGTAAATGAACTCCCACAGGGTATAGATTCGTTCCTCTCAATGTTTGCCGATGATGCAAAAATTATGAGGAGTATTGAAACTGAGGACGATAGTAGGAGGCTACAAGATGACCTAGACAGACTGAGTGAATGGTCCAACAAATGGCTGTTGAAGTTCAACCCGAGTAAAACCAAAGTAATGAAACTAGGCAGTGGAAACAGGAGGCCAGACACAGGATAGAGAATAGGAGATGAAGTACTTAATGAAACAGACAGAGAGAAAGATCTAGGAGTTGATATCACACCAAACCTGTCTCCTGAAGCCCAAGCCCACATAAAAAGAATAACGTCTGCGGCATTTGCGAGGCTGGCTAACATCAGAACAGCGTTCAGGAACTTGTGTAAGGAATCATTCAGAATCTTGTACACCACATATGTAAGACCAATCCTGGAGTATGCGGCCCCAGCATGGATCCCGGATCTTGTCAAGCACAAGACGAAACTGGATGTGAGATTTTTTTCTACGCCTACCTCCCTTAGGAGGTGGACTACAAGTTTAAAGGCTGCTCATGGCAGTTAAGCATGAGTCCAATAGAAAAAGGAAAAGCGGGAGCAAACCGCCAGGCCTCCACCACTAGGGGTGAAAACCTGTCCACAATAGGCCGCTGGTTCCTCCTAGTTAAACAGGACGTTAAAACTAATACAGGGTAACCGACGGGTTCTCACAATCAAATATTTATATTTGATGTGGCGCTATGAATTGGAATTCGAATTCCCACTGACAGCCGTCATATCAAGATCACATCAACATTCAATCGTATAAAGCAGAACATGGGTGGAAAAGAATGGGAGAAGGGTTGACATCAAAGACCATTTTCTATAACATAACAATTTATTAATAACAAGAGACTAACTACTACATTACCGAGTTTACGTTACGTTAATGTCCATCCAGTGGCACGATAACAAACAGCTAAATAGCAACCCTTGCTGTGCGGCTGCATACTGAACTAACCTGAACACAGGTGTACCCACTGATGGCGCAATATTACAAATCAAAAAAATATCACAGACTAAGTTACACCACAGCGAGAGGTTATGTTATTGTCCATCCAGTGGTAATTGCAACACAGCTATTCAACAGCCCCTCGAGAAATGACAGCAGGCTGCATCCTGCTGACACATCTGGCTGACAATTGAACTAACTGCAATGATGCTAACTGATGACACAAGCATGCAATCAATATTGTCACGGCTACCCTGTGACAGATACTCTAATCACAAGCTTAAGGGTCCTCCTTCCAAACAGGAGTGACCCCCGTAACTAGGCGGGTAGTCCAACAGTGACTCCCCCTATCACAACCCAGTGTGAACACTCTTTGCAACTCCCTACAAGAAGTTGCACTGTAAACAGTAAACAAAGTCAGGCAAGGTGGGATTCTAGGATACAGCTCCAGCAATCCCTAAGTTACTTTACTCTCGTTACCAGACGATAAACAAAAGAAATTGCCTTAATCAATTACCAAACTGATTATGTGATTAATTACGTTAATTGACTGATCACAGCAGTCAGCAACAAAGTACTACGTTAATCACAACCAATTGTCTCTCATAGACAACAACATGATGGTACTCTACGTTAATCATTAACACTTGTCTCTCTTAACACAAGTCATCTTGTTAACAATAACTCAAAACTCTCTTATATTACATCACACTTGACTCCTTGCAAGTATTCAGTGAGTAATTCTTAATTAAGGTCAAACGGACCACTAATTACATCCCCATTGAGTTACGATAACTAAGCCTACCCTAACTTGGTAGCTTCTCAACAGTCTGTGTCAAAATTTACTTTACTGAGTGTTAATTACAATAATTAACTCCGAGCAATTAATTAACTCACCAGGACTGATAATTAATCATACATAAATGCGTCGCACTCTGCACTGCCTAAGCAGGTCTCATCAAACACTGTGAATTCACGGGAGAGGAGTTAATTACCTTAATTAACATAGTGCAATTAATCCACTGTCCTCAGACAGGATATGATTAATATAACGATTTATGCTAGCTCCATGACCTCGCTTTACTGAGTCATCTGAGTCCTCAAGACTCCAGACGTTAATTACTCCACTAATTATCATGAGCCACTAATTGCTATACCCCAGAAAGGTAATTAGTCCCGAGCAAATTACGTTAACACAAATACTGACAGACTCTGACAGATCCTCTCCAACTACGTGAATTCATGATGAGAAGGCTAATTACATAATTAGCTAGAGTGGTCAATTAGTTGTCACACGGACAATTAATTGCACTCGAGACGTATCTCACTCAAGCTCAACACTGTTCTCCTATAACAGCTCTCACTCACTCAACAATAAATGTACACCCCTTACCCAGTTAATTACACAACTTAAAGAAACAAAGTAACCCCAGTGTTACATAGGTCACACTTACTACGGCATGCATAACAATATAAATGCACTGCCCACATATGGTTGCGGCTACTGCAACTCGTTAATTACTGTGCCCACACAATAATGACACACGGTTGTGCAACAACAAGAGTATACCAATATTACTGCCCCCCTTTATCTTGCAACCGTTGCAAAGGAGTACTTCAGCAAGACAACTTACGTTAATATAAAGCACCATCGCTACGCGAACAGCTGGCACTAATTCTCTTAATTAGGCAATTAACAAATCAATTGCTTGCTCTCATTAAGTACTGTGAATTCCCCTGAATAATCAAAGAGGCCCCTCGAAGCCTCAATACAGTTCCTAGGGCCGTAATATTGTATACCTGATAACAACACTGCACAAACCTACAGCATAATAATGCCGTCAGCATAACCCACATGCTAATGACATCATTAGGCAATCAGTCACCAATCTCATCTACTGACTCACCACACAACACAGTACATAAAACATGCAAATGAACACATAAAAATGGCATTCACATAATCAATGAAAATTATATCACCAGATAAATGTATCCCTATCTACACAGACCTCAGGGTATCTACTGACATCCCTGCAACACTGGCCTGCCTACCTCTGCCATGATATAATTAATATGCTGGTACTCTAAAGCATTAATCCAGTCTGACCGATTATATAGAATCGACAACTGGATCATTTATATGGTTGATCTCTACACTGACCGGTTACATACTCGAGTCAGTCTACACACTTATATAAATATATATATAACTACTTGTGTGGTACCGTGTACAACATCCATTTCCAGGTACATCCCAACCAGTCACCTGGACGACAGTACAGACAGCTGTCTCAGCTGCTTCCTCACTGTAACAACGTTTATTGTACTCACGGCTCCTTAAATCCCCAACAATCCTTTCCCTGGTCACTACCTCTTTGGCTGTAAACACCTAGCTCGCTCCTCGTGCGAGGTGTGGCCCTAGAATGTCCAGGGAAGGTGGCCAAGCGTGGCCAAATGGGTGTGGCCACGAGTAGCGCGTGACGTCACAGCACCCCAGCCGGGCTGAGCTGGTGCGCAGGGTGGGGTGGGGGTTTGGCCGGGGTGGCCTGGAGGGTGGACCCCCCCCCCCCAGGCGGCTGGCCAAGGTGGGCGGCGCGGGTGGCACGCACATGGGGCTTGCCTCGGGCTGGCTGGCTGGCGCCCACCAGCATACACACGTGGATGGGAGATCACCTACACTCCCATCAAACCAGCATGCTCGCTCGTACACTCGGGTGACAATGGCCGGCGGCGTCACCACATGGCAGACCAACTAGGTGGAATTCAAAGTACAACAGGGGCCTGTAATATCACCACAATTACACTGCCCATATTCCACCAATTGTCCATTGTCCATTAACACTCGACAGGATACTCAGACCCGAGGGATGAGAGATCAATCTGATACACCATGAGGCCAGCTGCCTCATGGGTTAACATTGTAACTGTCTCTTAGTTTGTCTCATCGGCCCCAATTTCACACAAATTGGGCCTTGACACAACCCAGGATGGTAGGAGTGCCATCCACGATGAGTAACAAGGGATGACACAGCGATTAACGGGGGGGTGGGGGGGTGGCAGCCCCACCCCCACCCAGCTACGTCTTTCTCAACTCGCTGCCCCGCACAAACTGAAGATTTGGCGGAACTCAAAATGCCCATATCTCCCCCCCCCCCTCCCTTCTTTGTCTTGACCAATCACCACGAAGCCGGCACAACTCAAGGTGCCGCTACCAATAACAGCTGTTCTCGCCAAAACTCAACTAGGAGTAGAGATGCCTAAACCAATCACAGGCCTCCCTCACCCTCAGGCGTCCTGTGACGTCACAAGGAGGGGGAGGCCTAAAGACAATGTCTGCCTGTCTCACATGTTGGGGGGGGGGCAATGTTCACCCCTCTGTCCTTCCCCCCTCTAACGGTTTGAGAGTCAAGTACCTACTCACACCACTTCACTCTCAACTCCCATCCTATTTCACAGAAACAGGAAAATTTCTGTAATTCTCTCTACAGAGCAATCACAGACTTCTGACTAGCCTTAACTGATAGTCCTTAGCATGAGCTTCCATCCAACACCCCACAAGTGTATGTTCGTTTGAAAACTTCTTGACTAGAGTCCCTAGAGCGACTAGCCTAATCTAGAAAACTAGGAAAATTAGCTGAGGGAATCTACATTCCCTCACACTGGAAAAGGTCCAAAGGTATGCCACTAGACTAGTCCCAGAACTAAGAGGCATGAGTTACAAGGAAAGGCTGCGGGAAATGCACCTTACGACACTGGAAGAGAGAAGAGTAAGGGGAGACATGATCACAACCTACAAAATCCTCAGAGGAACCGACCGATAAACAAGGATAAACTATTCAACACTGGTGGGATGCGAAGAAGGGGACACAGGTGGAAACTGAGTACCCACATGAGCCACAGAGACGTTAGAAGGAACTTTTTCAGTGTCAGAGTAGTTAACGGATGGAATGCATTAGGCAGTGATGTGGTGGAGGCTGACTCCATACACAGTTTCAAATGTAGATATGATAGAGCCCAGTAGGCTCAGGAATCTGTACACCAGTTGATTGACAGTTGAGAGGCGGGACCAAAGAGCCAAAGCTCAACCCCTGCAAGCACAAATAGGTGAGTACAAATAGGTGAGTACAGCCTAAAACACACACACACACACAGCCCACCCCCCACACACATATACAGCCCCCCCACACACACATACAGCCGCGCACACAAACACACACACACACAGCCCCACACACACACACACATACAGCCCCCCCACACACATACAGCCCCACACACACATACAGCCCCGCACACAAGCACACACACACAGCCCCACACACACATACAGCCCCGCACACAAACACACACACAGCCCCACACACACACATACAGCCCCATACACACACACACACACATACAGCCCCCCCCCCACACACACACACATACAGCCACACACACTGTTAAACTGGAAAAGGTTCGAAGGTTTGCCACCAGACTAGTACCCGAGCTGAGAGGTATGAGCTACGAGGAGAGACTACGAGAATTAAACCTCACTTCGTTGGAAGACAGAAGAGTTAGGGGAGACATGATCACCACATTCAAGATTCTCAAGGGAATCGACAGGGTTGATAAAGACAGGCTATTTAACACAAGGGGCACATGCACAAGGGGACACAGGTGGAAACGGAGTGCCCAAATGAGCCACAGAGATATTAGAAAGAACTTTTTTAGTGTCAGAGTGGTTGACAAATGGAATGCATTAGGAAGTAATGTGGTGGAGACTGACTCCATACACAGTTTCAAGTGTAGATATGATAGAGCCCAATAGGCTCAGGAACCTGTACACCTGTTGATTGACGGTTGAGAGGCGGGACCAAAGAGCCAGAGCTCAACCCCCGCAAGCACAACTAGGTGAGTACACACACACACACATACAGCCCCACACACGACCAAAGAGCCAAAGCTCAACCCCCGCAAGCACAATTAGGTAAGTACACACACACATACAGCCCCACACACACACACACACATATAGCCACTCACACATACAGCCCCCCCCCCCACACACACATACAGCCCCACACACACACACACATACAGCCCCCCCCCCACACACACATACAGCCACACACACACATATACAGCCCCACACACACACACACATACAGCCACACACACACACACACATACAGCCACACACACACACATACAGCCCCCCCCCCCCACACACACACGCAGCCCCTACACACACACGCACACACATACACACCAAAGAGCCAGAGCTCAACCCCCGCAAACACAACTAGGTGAGTACATACAGCCTGTTACGAACCCGACTCTACCGTCGGAGCACGGAGCAGCGACATCAACGCCATCTGTGAGTCCTCTCTCGAAACCCCCACTAATTGGACGGGGTTTCATAAAAGGAAAAATAAGTACAATTCCTGACTGCTATGAATTTTAAAAGTCATATACCACCTTCCTAGATCTTAAGTCTGCCTTTGATATTGCAAATAGACATGTTATCTTGAGTGAGCTTGCAAGAATGAATATTGGTGGTCGGCTTCTTTGTTGGATCAGGGGTTACTTATCCAACAGGAAGTCATCTATATTTTTCCAGGGGCATAGAAGTGTAACAAGAAACTTTGAACTAGGCACCCCGCAGGGTGGTGTCCTCAGTCCTACCTTATTTAATATCTTAATAAACACGCTGTTAAACTATACCGAGCAAACCCAACGTCCACATCATTAGCTATGCTATATAATGATACACACCACTGGGTATGCTAACACGCAGAACACTCTTAACTCTGTTTTAGACTCATGTCAGGACCTAGGTTTAATTATCTCAGCAGAGAAAACAAAGATACTAAACCGGCGCCCACCCAGGCAGGGAGGAGCTGTTCGCAAGATGCAACTGTCTGATGGCTCCCAGCTTGACTATGTAAACAGATTCAAATACCTTGGCCTTGAGGTGCCACTGTATGGTCCTGTTGTATTCAAACTCTGTCGTCAGTATAAAGAGAGGCTCAGAGCTCTCAAGGCTGTTGCAGGTTATCACTCAGGCTATGGTGCCAATGTCAGAATTGTCAAAATGATGTACCTTGCATACATCAGATCTTTAGTGGATTATGCTGCACCTCTGCTTGTTTTGATGCCTGAAAGAAATCTTGGAGGGCTTGAAAAATTGCAGAACGAAGCCTTGAGGATAATCCTTGGGTGTCCTCGTACCACAAAGGTACTTAATATGAGAAAGGAACTTAATATTCTGAGCGTTGTTGATCGTGTTAATGAAATTAACTGTCAAATTGGTATAAAAATGCTTAGGCTAACTCATCCTAATCCTTGCACAGAAGCTCTCCAGAATTTTTTTATTGAAGATCAGCATTGTTCCAAATGGATAACAAAAACTGGAACTCAACTCTGAATGTATCAGGTTCATGATTTGTACCAAGAGAAACAACAACGGCACTTTCCTGCACCGTGGGAGGTTACACCCTTTCCAGTTTTAATCCCTCCCTTTCCACCCAAGAAGCAAATTAGAGATTAGCCCAAGCTTCGTCTTGAGGCAAAGCTCAACGCCTTAAGCCATATTGATGCTGTCCACAGAGCATTCTCTTTCTCAAATCATATACACTGATGGTTCCCTACACCGCACCACGGGTGCAGCTAGAAGTGCAGTTGTTCTGACAATGGGCGATGGCTTGTACTTTGAGTGGGGAGTCCGTATAAACAATTGGGCCTCTACCCTTCAGACCGAACTATTTGCCTTGATCCTTGCACTGAATGTGTACAAGTCTCCAAACTTGATACATTAATTGTAAGTGACTCCGTATCATCCTTAAATGCTCTCAACTCTTTAAGACATAACTGTAACATGCTCGTGTCCGAAGCTAGACACAAATACAACAAAATTATTAAGGATGGTAACAGAGTCCATTTCATGTGGTCTCCATCTCATGTTGGCCTCCGAATGCATGATAGAGCTGATAAGTTAGCCAAAGAATCTGCCTTTAAAGGAGCCGTTAAGTGTAACCTTGGATTGTCAATGAGCAATCTGAGAGCAGCAGTACACCGAGAACTTCAACAATATCTTGTAGATCTGAGGCAAAGTGAAATTGACACCAGTAATTCCATCTATCATCATACTATCATGCAAGAGGAGCCACACATCTATGGATCATCCAATAAAATCAGCAGACTTCTAGATGTTACTACTGCTCGGCTTAGACTCGGTTACAAGTATCTCTGGGAATTCTCATTATCTGCTGATGTAGACCTGACCAAATGTAAACTGTGTCAACAAAATTATTCGCACACCCTCCGTCACTATGTGATGGAGTGCGAAAAGATACGTGAATTTAGAGACAATTCTATAACCAATGTTCCAGCGATGTGTCAATATTTCATTCAAAATGATCTGCTACCAGAAATTTTAGCCAAATATCCCCAGTTTGCTAACTGTAGGTAGTAACTAAGTGATTGTAACCTATCCACCACTGCCCACTGGATGAGGGGCGGTGTGCAGGACAAACATACAAATTTTGACACTAGCTCTCCACATATGTCAGTTGCTTAATTTAGAACCTGTACTTGAGGTCGATCTCGAACCCATTGTTGATGTGATGACTTATATTGAATTTTGTAACTAGCTCATCAAGATTGTAACTTGCTTAGCTAAATGAATGGGTTCATACCCACAAGATGGGTATGGGGTGCATAATAAATGAACTAAACTAACTATGAATAGTACATAATTGCACTTACTGTACTGTTGCATTTACCTCCTCATTTTTGGAGGACGGGCTGCAGTGAGAGTTATTCGCCACTTGACCATAGTGAGGAGTCAGGGAAATGAATTAGTGCAAACAACCGTCCTTAAACGTGACCACAGAGGAGATAAGTCATGGCTGACCATCTTTAATAAAACTTGGAGGTGAGAGGTTAACAGAATGCGACGAGCAGTGTGCAACAATGACATCTTCGCGGGAACATGGCGAATGCAACAGTCTTAAGAGGTTAGTTGAGGTGTGAAGGGCAGTAGGACGCACGTCGTCGCTCCAGGAGATGAAGGATATTGATGACTTATGGAAAAGAATTTGTGAGAAGCTTCATGAGTAAAGTGTGAGGAAGCTGTGGAAGGATGAATAATGACGTATCTCCCAAATAGTGAAAACGAATAGGGGCGATCTGAAGCCAGTTGGGTCGTCGTACCCTGAGGAACCACGGTGTGTGAATACTTCAAGAGGATCGTTTAGGCAGGTGCAGCGGATTAGCAACTGTGCCGTGACCCTTCACACTCCAGTCTAGATTGAAAGGAGCTCATTAGTAGCAGTCAAATTAAGGTTTTGTGGGCGACTTAACTGAGTGCAAAATTTGGACGTCGTGTGACAAGTGTCGCTGCCCACACCGGTCAGCCGAGTGGGAGCCGGTCAGCCGAGCGGACAGCACACTGTTCTTGTGATCCTGTGGTCCCGGGTTCGATCCCAGGAGCTGGATAGAAACAATGGGCAGAGTTTCTTTCACCCTATGCCCCTGTTACCTTTCAGTAAAATAGGTACCTGGGTGTTAGTCAGATGTCACGGGCTGCTTCCTGTCGGTGGAGGCCTGTCGAGGACCGGGTCGCGAGGACACTAAAGCCCCGAAATCATCTCAAGATAACCTCAAGCCCCAATATTTTGCGGTTCATGTATGGTGGATGCGGTTCGTCCTCAGTTAATGTAGCAGCGATATATGAGAAGCGGCAAGAGAATTATACTTACTTGAAGACCAACTGATGGATGGTCCCATTCATGGGAAGATTAATTATCATAAAGGACTTGTTGTTGAACAAGGGAAGCCGGGTCTTCCAGACTAGAAAAAGAGGGTTGAGTGATCGTTAATATATGTTTATATATGCTTAAAAGGTGGATGGATTCATATAGTATATCTGACGTAATGAAAGGTGAGAGGATTGATAGTTTTTTGGAGTAGTAATTTACATGTACAAAGCCTAGCTCAGACAGCGAGGTGACTGATGCACAGTGGGTGGCTGGAGAGGAACAAGCAGCAGCCTAACAGAGATAATTAGGTTGAACACTGATCAAATGGAAGTGTGATGCTATTTTGTTGAACCATTACCTGGTAATATATATTATTTTTATTCTCTCGTTGTTTGTAATAAATATATGTCTGTTTCACAACCGTGTTTGCCTTTGGCCTTGTGAGGGTTTCTATGATGAGAGAGAGAAATAATTACAGGCCAGACGACGGAATACAGAAAACAAAAAGGAGAACTAGATGGAGGTCATAATAAGACAAGGAGAGAGAGAGGGAAAGTCATTGTGACTCTGTTAGGGTGTGTACTCTCGACTCATTCCCATTTGTATGACGTTAAGCCCCTTCTCCTTATTTAGGTTCATTACCGCTGGTGTTATTACTGGGAGAATTTTTTATTTATCAGCAGCTCACTGTTGAGATGAAAGCCCATTATAAATTGGTGACACCTGATAAATTCGGGGCCCTGATAAAATTGGGGACCCGACAGAGAGAATTTTGGGAGTTCTGATAGTGAGGTGATGGAACAATTAAACATAGGGAAAGGGAATTTGACCACACTATTCCCCCACCCCCCTGACTGTATCGGCGCACCAAAGACGTGGAGCCACACTCACAGGTTTTACTATTATTGTAGCACTTTGAATTTACTGTCAATATTTGTGCCACTGCCTAATTATGGGAGATCCCTCGACACCGGCTCTTTTGACACTTGCGCTGTTAAACTAAGTCTATTCTCTCACTGCACACACACAGCTACTTTTACTGAGGCCAGTTCTCTGGATTGCCTTAGACCACAATAAATCGTCTTACTAACGACATGACCAGTAATAAAGTCATAGTTACTACGCTAACACTCCTTGCCTTGAACTACTCACAAGTTCGATTTTTACTTAAACACTGCTTACAAATTATACTATAGTTTCTGACCAATAAGGTTCACAGTTCATATCGCTGAAGACTGTAGTTCCTGGAGTCCGTCAACCAGCTCTTGTAGCACACTCTGCGATAGGAAAGCTATCTGAGGCTCACATTCAGATACTTCGCCATAGACATTACATTACGGTGACTTCTACTTGAAAAATATTCGTGGCTCTACCCGACGGGTCATTAGGATTCGTGCAACCTTCTGCAAAGGTTGACAAATTGACGTCTTTTCCCGGACGTAATAAATTACTTTGTGTCTCCTCCTCGGCGCACACACACACAGAGGTCAGACAGCCGCGGTGGGCAGAAGGGTCTGGGAAGCTCTTGCAAAGCTAGTGAATTGGGGGGAATAATCAGTGTATATGCGTATTTGAGTGTATATGAGTGATTGAATAACTAGTAAGCTCACTCAAACCACAAGAAAGTGAAGAAAAACAGTAGAAACCGCACCACTGAAAATAAGTGTTGAGTACATCGTGGTATTGTGAAATTGTGGAGCTGAAATTGTGGAGCCGGAGCCTTACTAGTGACCTCACCAGCTGTGATGCGGGACGCAGGGACCTCACACCTGACCAGCCGTGTGGAGTACTTTCTCGCCTGTTTGTACTGCAGATTGTGCAAGGTATTGAGGAGCGCCTTTTTGGCTAGGTTGTTACTGTAATGACAAGATCAGGAAGGGGTTCAAGGTCAATCACCAGCAGGGACGAGGAGGAGGACAGATTTATAGACAAGTTAATAGGGAAATTTGTAGAGAAAAGGAGCGATTGGATGGAGGATCTAATCCAAGGGATTAAAAGCAAGTTATTTCAGCAAATACAGGATGCGGTAGAGAGGCAGAAACAAGAGCTTATGCTCTATATTCAGGAAGAGATTAGGAAGGGAAGAGAGGACTGGGAGAGGGAATGTGCTGGGATCACAAACGAATTAGGAAGGATTAACAGCATGGCTAAGGACAGAGGATTAGTAGGGGATGGGTTAGTGACTGCGGTTGGGATGGAGAATCCCCAGGGGACAGGCTACCAGCTTGACAATGAATTACTGAGGAGACGGTCTATTATAATACATGGATTATTCGAATCTGGGGCATCAACAAGACAAAAAAGGATAGAGACGGAAAAATATGAATTGCATGAGATATTGAGATGTATTGGAGCAGGAATGGCAGAACACGAGGTGAATATCAGCCGCCGGGATGGACCTTACAGTTGTACCAAAAATAGACCTGTTCTGGTGCAATTCTCCAATGAGGAGGCTGTGGAGTACATAATGAGGAACAAGCATTTACTCAAAGGAAGTGAAACCCATTACAATGTGATTATAGAGAGGTTTATGACGAAAGATGAGCAAATAGCCCACAAGAATAGATGGCAAGCATGGCACCATACTCCTAGCCTCTCAGGTAGCCTGACCTCCCAGGTCACATCCCAGGTCACCTCCCAGGTCGCATCCTCCCCAACTCAGCCCTCCTATACCTCCCCCCTGCCTCAGCCCCCCAAAACCCCCCTGCTTCATCCCCCCAAAACCCCCCTGCCCCTTCCACATTTGCACTTCCCCAACAACTCCCCTGCCCCTGCTACATCACACCTGTCAACGACCCCAGTGGGTCAAGCCATGCCCTCCCCAAACCCACCTTCCCATCCCCCCTCCCCTACTACCCCCACCTACTCCCCTGTCCCTTCTACCCCATTGCCTTCAATTCCATCTACTCCATCCCAGCTCCCACTGCACCCCACTTCCACTCACCCGCAAACCCCCACCCAACCCTCACTCCTCCTATGCACCTCCAGCCCACATTTAACCCCCTCACCTTGTGACCCCCTAACACCTTCCCCCATCTCCCCTTTACCTTCTTCTACCCCAAAACCCCCACCTACCCCTGATTCCCCTCTAACTAATACACCCTCTCTTCCACTCCCAGCACCCATGCTCCATTCTCCTCTCAGCCCTCTGCCCTCAATATCCCTCTCCCCCCCCCCCAACCTCTCAACCTCTATCTGACTCTCAGTCTCACTCTATTTCTCAACCCCCCTATGCTATTCAGACCCCTAACTTTCAGACCCATTATGCCCTTTCTACCCCCCCTAGATGCCCAGACCCCATTTGCCTACCAGGCACTCCCAGGCACCCCCCAAGCACCCCCCCCCAGTCACCCCCAGAGCCCCCACTCGCCCCCCAGACACCCCCCAGTCCCCCCCCCCAGACCCCCGGTGAAAGGGGGGAACTCTGGCACCAGAGTTTCCAAGAAGAGTCTCAAGGTTTGGTACACCAATGCTGATGGGGTATCCAATAAAGTAGAAGAGATAAAAGAAAGAGTTAGTGAGGCAGACCCAGACATAGTGGCAATAGTGGAAACTAAAATAAATGGCGTGATCTCAGATGCAATCTTTCCAGAGGAGTACCAGGTGATAAGAAAAGAAAGGACACAGAGACAGGGAGGAGGAGTGGCACTCCTAATAAAGCAGAAATGGAAGTTTGATGAGCTGGAAAATCCGGGTACCAATGAAAGCACGAGCTCCATACATGGAACTCTGACAGTGGATGGGAAGAAGATTGTAATCTTGATACTCTACAATCCCCCACCAAACAGTAGAAGGCCCAGGCAGGAGTACGAGGACAGCAACAAGGCATGTATAGATGAACTGCAGAGGGCAGCAACAATAGCGCATAAAATGAGAGCAAAGCTGCTGGTCATGGGGGACCTAAATCACGGAGAGATAGATTGGGAAATGAGGAATCCCCATGGCGGGGAGGAGACCTGGAGAGCGAAGCTGGTAGACGTTATTGACAGGAATTTCCTAACACAGCATGTGAAGGAAGATACTAGGGAAAGAGGAGGGGATACGCCCAGCCTTTTCGACCTCGTTTTCACCTAGAATGTAGAAGACATCGAGCAGTTGGAACATGAAATACCACTAGGAGCCAGTGACCATTGTGTCCTAGTCTTTGACTACATGATGGACCTTAAAATTGTGACCAAAGGACAAGAGGTCCGGGAAAGGAGACTTGATTACAGAAAAGGGGACTACAGAAGGATAAGGGAATACCTAGGAGAAGTGCAGTGGGAAGAAGAACTTAGAGGACAAACAGTGCAAGGTATGATGAACCAAGTCATATTGAAATGCAAGGAGGCTGAAGAGAGATTTATCCCAACAGTGAAGGAAAAAAGCAGGAGGGAATATAATAACCCATGGTTTAATAGACAGTGTCAGGAAGCAAAGGTGAGAAGCAGGAAAGAAGTACAGAAGACAAAGCATAGAGGACAACAGGATTAGATGTAACAGAGCTAGGAATGATTACATTAACATAAGACGAGTGTCGGAAAGAAATTATGAGAATGATATTGCAATCAAAGCGAAAAAGCAACCTAAATTACTACATAGCCATATAAGAAGGAAGATGTCTGTGAATGACCAAGTGACAAGACTGAGGAAAACAGAAGGGGCATATACAGGAAGCGACAAGGAAATCTGCGAGGTACTGAATGCAAGTTTCCATGAAGTGTTCACAACCGAGCCTGAGCAGCTCCCATTGTTAGAAGCGATTACCCTAGATGAAAGACTATCAGATATAGAGGTGACAGCAGTGGAGGTAATGAAACAGTTGACAACACTGGATGCAACTAAAGCGGTTGGACCAGACAAAGTATCACCGTGGATACTAAAAGAGGCAGCGCAGGCTCTCAGCGTGCCTCTGGCAATGATCTTTAATGAGTCACTTATGTCGGGAGAATTGCCCAGTGGCTGGAAGGAGGCAAATGTCGTACCGATTTTCAAGAAAGGTGATAGGGAGGAGGCACTTAACTATAGACCTGTATCACTGACAAGCATCCCTTGCAAAATACTTGAAAGAATAATTAGGCTAAGACTTGTTGAGCACCTGGAGAGCATTGGGTTTGTAAACAAGCACCAACATGGGTTCTGGACAGGAAAATCATGCCTAACAAACCTTTTAGAATTCTATGATAAAGTAACAAAGGATAAGGCAGGACAGAGAAGGCTGGGCAGACTGCATATTTCTTGACTGCCAAAAGGCCTTTGATACAGTACTGCACATGAGACTGCTATACAAACTTGAGAGGCAGGCAGGAGTAAGCGGAAAGGCCCTAGCATGGGGTGAAGAAGGAGCCAGAGGGTAATGGTAAGGGGCGAGAAGTTGGACTGGCGAACATTAACAAGTGGAGTACCTCAAGGAACAGTGCTGGGACCAATCCTCTTTCTAATTTACGTAAATGATATGTTTACAGGAGTGGAATCATACATGTCAATGTTTGCGGATGACGCAAAATTAATGAGAAGAGTTGTGACAGACGAGGATTGTAGGATCCTCCAAGAGGACTTAAACTGGTTGCAGAGATGGTCACGGAAATGGCTACTGGAGTTCAGCACCAGTAAATGTAAAGTTATGGAAATGGGGTCAGGTGATAGGAGACCAAAGGGACAGTACTCAATGACGGGGAACTGCCTACCTGTAACGATTCGAGAAAGAGACCTGGGAGTGGATGTGACACCTAATCTAACTCCTGAGGCACATATAAATAGGATAACGACAGTAGCGTACTCTACACTGGCAAAAATTAGAACTTCATTCAGAAATCTAAATGAGGAGGCTTTTAGGGCGCTTTACACTGCCTACGTGAGACCCGTCTTAGAGTATGCCGCACTGTTACGAACTCGGATCCAGCGTCCGAACTTGGAGCAGTGACAAACACGCCATCTGTGGGTCAGCTCCCGAAACCCCCGCCAAACGAACGACGACACCTAGTGAGGACAGCGTGTACTGGCCTCGAGGACCAGTTTCCAGTCTGGTCCAGCGCTCAACACCGCCGCTCCTGACCTCTGGTGAGGTGGTGCTCCGACGACAGCGCCATCTATGGACTGGATACGTCAGGTGTTAGTATCTGAGCCTGTGAGTGTGGTGTATTAGTGTCCCAGTTATTGATGACGTGTCTGCTTACAGAGCCGACCTGGGACCACTGTGTTGAAGGTGAAGTCAGTCTACCCGAGGCAGCCAGTCTCCATACTGTCCAGTTTGCTGCAGCTGTTGTGACGTCGTCCCCCCGGAAGAACACTGTGGTGTGTTAAGCCTGCCAGTGGAGTGGCAGTGGAAGGATTTACCCGGGACCGACGGTTGGAGACGATAATCCACTGGGGTATTGAGGACAGGAGGGTGATTGGTGATATCACACGAGACTCCTGTCTAGGGCGTACCCCTTTTATCGTTCGTGGAGTGGCCGTGCCAGCCTTGGTGGCTCAGTACCTGCCAGCAGACCTGCTGGACGTGTGGTTGACGGCCTCCACGACGGTGCCCCCAGTGGACCTGTGTTGTGGCTGACCTGTGGCCAGGGTAGACTCGGCGTTCTCAGAGGACACGTCTTGAGGCCACGAAGAAAGCACCGCGGACTCAGCACCTAGCTTCGAGGATCCATAGTCTCCAGCAGAAGACTACAGTGTTGATCCCCTTTGTAAAGTGTTAATACCCCTCCCCCTTGTGTACTCTTTTATTATATATATTAAACGGTGAAGGTGAACATTATATTATATTAAGTTCTTAGCTTTCTTTCCCTACTCCCTTTAAGTTACTTGCGTCACGGATCGCATCCCTTGAAAGCCTCTACTGGCTTGGGGTCGGATATATATATCTTCCTCTAACGACATCAGAGTAAGAACCCCGTTGCGTCCCGAGAGGGCCGTAACACGCACCATCATGGAGCCCCCACCTGAAGAAACACATAAGGAAACTGGAGAAGGTTCAGAGGATTGCAACGAGGCTTGTCCCAGAGTTACGAGGGATGGGATATGAAGAGCGTCTGAAGGAACTGAACCTTACGACACTAGAGAAAAGAAGGGAGAGAGAAGATATGATAGGGACATATAAAATACTCAGGGGAATTGACAAAGTGGAAATAGATGAAATGTTCACACGTAATAATAACAGAACGAGGGGTCATGGGTGGAAACTGGAAACTCAGATGAGTCACAGAGATGTTAGGAAGTTTTCTTTTAGGGTGAGAGTAGTGGAAAAATGGAATGCACTTGGGGAACAGGTTGTGGAAGCAAACTCTATTCATACTTTTAAAATTAGGTATGATAGGGAAATGGGACAGGAGTCATTGCTGTAAACAACCGATGGCTGGAAAGGCGGGATCCAAGAGTCAATGCTCGATCCTGCAAGCACAAATAGGTGAGTACACACTTGTATGTGCTGTCCACACACCACACACACACACACACACACACACACACACACACACACACAAACACACACACACAAACAGGGGCCTGACGGCTGAGTGGACAACGCTCGGGATTCGTAGTGCTAGGGTACAGGGATCATTCCTCGGCAGAGGCGGAAACAAATGGGCAGAGTTTCTTTCACCCCCTGATGCGCCTGTTCATCTACCAGTAAATAGGTACATGAGAGTTAGACAGATGCTACGGGCTGCTTCCTGAGGGGTGTGTGTGAGTGTGGAAAAAAATAAGTTGATTGATTGAAGGTTGAGAGGTGGACCCAAAGAACCAGAGCTCAACCCCTGCAAGCACAGCTAGATGAGTACATCTTGGAAAATACTTGAAATTCTCTTAGACGAATTTGACCCTATACAGCGGGTGTAGCTTCTGTGGCCGTTGAGGCCACCTTATCGCTCAGTGTACGTAGCGAAGCTCTAACACACCACAGGAAATACTTGCTGTTCTTCTCTTCCACCAGACCTACTGAGACTATCTGTTTGGTGATATATGGCGGGCAGAGTGCCACCTCGAAGGATTCTCGTGGGTGAATAACGTGCTGGACCATCGTAGCTCCTTCTAACTCGTTTAGAATTTGCTATTTGACAGAGCGTCTTGAGCCATTATCATGACAATAGCATTTGCCTCGCTTGTGAAATCTTTTAATATCGTTTGGCATTACAGATAAACTGCGCTCTCGTATCCTGGCTTATTCCAGCCCTTTCTGACCAAAAACTTCTATAACATCAAAATCTCATTCATACTGACCCTGTGTTCATGAAGGTTTATTATGACTGTGAGAACAAATAAACTAGCAAACGAATGAGTCTAGAGCGAAAACGACTCTCATTACGGAAGGGATATTCGAAAGCTGAATATTTCTCACGAAGATAAAAGCTGTATATGGTCTAATTCGACTCAGTAGTGGAGGTCAAGAGTTTGAAGTTGCGCTTGGTACCACGAAATATTCCAGTATGACCTTCAGTATCAAGCATAAAACATGGTGGAGAAAAAGATAGTTTCTCTCTCTCTAGTAAACTGTTAATCCAGGGTTAAGAACGTATAGAACTATACTGGTGATAGGGAGGTACATATATTTATTGCATATTCCCATAATCATTAAATATCCTACTTGAGAATGAACCAATTGTATGATAATTGATGATGTTCATAATATTTTCAGATTTAGATATTAATTATCCAGTAGTTCACCCACAATACTACAATTATTAAAGGTTATGAATAAATGTGGTAAAGTGTCGTATTATCTACATACAATTAGCCATGCCCGTAATATTTAGTCTGCAATACATTGGCTTCAACTTCTCCTGCATCGGTTTGCCATCAGTTTTGTCAAATTCACTCACGTATCAGGACGGCGTCAGACATTCCTCCACGCTACTTTAGTTTTTCTCTCTATAGTAACCTTGGTTTGCTGCTGGTACATAGGAATCGAAGACAAGCCACCGAGGAGTATCAGTGGAGCCACATTCCCACCCCTCTGGGGGCTAGTCCAAACGTCCAATCTTGGGGTGCAAACATTACCAATCCGTGTACGCCAGACTGGTGTGTGACCGGTCTTGGCCCACCCTGATGATATTGGGCTCTGGGAGGGCAAATATCCTGACTTGAAGATAAATGTTCATCGCCTTTCCTGCCACGCCTTGTCAACATACAAGCAAGCACCAGTGATCAATCTAAATTATGGCGCGTATGTGCCAAGAGTGTCGGAACTGTTGGGTTGTGTAGAGAAGAACAGGAGTGGTGAGGCTGGTCTTGAGAGGCCAGTACTAGAAGTTATACAGTACCAGTCCACCCTCTCGTCTGACCGTCTCTCTCGAGCCACATACATGATTACCTTCGTCGACATCAATAAGAGGTATGCAAATAACAACACACATTCACACATTTGTAAGGCTAACTTAAACATATAAATTGTTAAAGTATAATTTATGAATTATTCTTTTGGTAATTGAGTATTTTAAATTAATATATAAAATATTATTTATCTTGTCTGTTTACCTGAGGGCTGGTCGCATATCTGGTTGCATTGCAACCTTCTGTCATTACGTAATGTCCTTTCATTCATTTTCTTATCAGCAAAAAAACTACAACTAATTTAACATAAATGTTAAGCTTGACCCGTAACTCAACATTCACAATGTTAAACTAAGTGCTTTCTCTAATACATTTTATGTCTTCTCTGCCGCTTTTTAATTTCATGTTAACCAAAGACCATTAATTAACATTGACTCTACGGTTCATGTTAAACATTGACTCCACAGATCTCCATGCTTCATGCTACGTCTTCATCACATATCTCCCCGCTGCATGTTAAACATTGACCCACAGCTCTCCGTGCTTCATGTTAAGAATTGACACACAGCTCTCCGTGTTTTATGTAAAATATTGACCCAGAGATCTCTGTGCTTCATATTAAACATTGACTCCACAGTTCTCTGTTCATCATGTTAAACATAGACCCACAACTCTCTGTGCTTCATGTTACTCATGGATAACACCTCTTAATAATTCATGTTACTCATGGATCACAGCTCTTAATGCTTCATGCTACACATGGACCATAGCTCTTAATGCTTGTTAGGGAGGCAGCGTTGTGCCAGGCAGGCAGAGTGGTGCCAGGGAGGCAGCGTGGTGCCAGGGAGGAAGCGTGGTGCCATGGAGGCAGCGTGGTGCCATGGAGGCAGCGTGGTGCCAGGAAGGCAGCGTAGTGCCAGGGAGGTGCGAGGTGCCATGAGGCAGCGTGGTGCCAGGGAAGCAGCGTGGTGCCAGGGAGGCAGCGTGGTGCCAGGGAGGCAGCGTGGTGCCAGGGAGGCAGAGTGGTGCCAGGGAGGCAACGTGGTGCCAGGGAGGCAGCGTGGTGCCAGGGAGGCAGCGTGGTGCCAGGGAGGCAGAGTGGTGCCAGGAAGGCAACGTGGTGCCAGGGAGGCAGCGTGGTGCCTAGAACGGAGCGTGGTGCAAGGGAGGCAGTATGGTGCCAGGAAGGCAGCGTGGTGCCAGGGAGGCAGTATGGTGCCAGGAAGGCACCGTGGTGCCAGGGAGGCAGCGTGGTGCCAGGGAGGCAGCGTTGTGCCAGGAAGGCAGCTTGGTGCCAGGAAGGCACCTTGGTGCCAGAGAGGCAGCGCGGGGCCAGGGAGGCAGCGTGGTGCCAGGAAGGTAGCTTGGTGCCAGGGAGGCAGCGTGGTGCCAGGGAGGCAGTATGGTGCCAGGAAGGCAGCGTGGTGCCAGAGAGGAAGCGTGGTACCAGTGAGGCAGCGTGATGCCAGGGAGGCAGCGTGGTGCAAGGGAGGCAGCGTGGTGCCAGGGAGGTAGCGTGGAGCCTGGGAGGCAGCGTGGTGCCAGGGAAGCAGCGTGGTGCCAGGGAGGTAGCGTGGTGCCAGGAAAGAAACGTGGTGCCAGGGAGGCAGCATGGTGATAGGGAGGCAGCGTGGTGCCAGGGAGGCAGCGTGGTGCCAGGGAGGCAGCGTGGTGCCAGGGAGGCAGCGTGGTGCCAGGGAGGCAGCGTGGTGCCAGGGAGGCAGCGTGGTGCCAGGGAGGCAGCGTGGTGCCTGGGAGAAAGCATGATACCAGGGAGACAGCGTGGTGCCAGGGAGGCACCATAGTGCCAGGGAGGCAGCGTGGTGCCAGGGAGGCAGCATGATGCCAGGGAGGCAGCGTGGTGCCAGGGAGGCAGCGTGGTGTCTGGGAAGCAGCGTAGTGCCAGGGAGGCAGCGTGGTGCCAGGGAGGCAGCGTGGTGACAGGGAGGTAGCGTGATGCCAGGGAGGCAGCGTGGTGCCAGCGAGGCAGCATGATGCCAGGGAGGCAGCATGATGCCAGGGAGGCAGCGTGGTGCCAGGGAGGTAGCGTGGTGCCAGGGAGGAAGAGTGGTGCCAGGGAGGCATCATGGTGCAAGGGAGGCAGCATGATGCCAGGGAGGCAGCGTGGTGCCAGGGAGGCAACACGGTGCCAGGGAGGCAGCATGGTGCCAGGGAGGAAGCGTGGTGCCAGGGAGGCAGCATGGTGCCAGGGAGGCAGCATGATGCCAGGGAGGCAGCGTGGTGCCAGGGAGGAAGCGTGGTGCTAGGGAGGCAGCATGGTGCCAGGGAGGCAGCGTGATGCCAGGGACGCAGCATGGTGCTAGGGTGGCAGCGTGGTACCAGGAGGCAGCGTGGTGCCGGGGAGGCAGCGTGGTGCCAGGGAGGCAGTACGGTGCCATGGAGGTAGCGTGGTGCCAGGGAGGCAGTATGGTGCAATGGAGGCAGCGTGGTGCCAGGGAGGCAGCGTGGTGCAATGGAGGCAGCGTGGTTCCAGGGAGGCAGCGTGGTGCCAGGGAGGCACCGTTGTGCCAGGGAGGCACCGTTGTGCCAGGGAGGCACCGTTGTCCCAGGGCGGCAACGTGGTGCCAGGGAGGCAGTATGGTGCCAGGGAAACAGTATGGTGCCAGGGAGGCAGTATGGTACCAGGGGGGCAGCGTGGTGCCAGGGAGGCAGCGTGGTGCCAGCGAAAAAGCGTGTTGCCATGGAGGCAGCGTGGTGCCAGGGAGGTAGCGTGGTGCCAGGGAGGCAGCGTTGTCGTGACGCTGAACCCCGGTTCATTCCGAACACAGCGATTACCCAACACATAACACCTTGCCTCAGCAACCGTTACTACCACCTATACTTCTACACACACCCAAGACCCTTGAGGCATACCATTAGGCTTGTACTGGAACACAATGAATGAACATATGGAAGGTATTTAAAGGCCGTCGGGTTTTGTCATTTAATTACAAAGAATAGACTCTGACAAATAATTACATATTAACATACTCTATTAGGTCAATACACTTCCAATACCCATAGACCACTTGACCTCCGCGATCACCACCCACACTCGTAACTTCCGCCTAAGTCCCTAATACGGAATGATTACTACAACGCTCCACACCCGGTTAGTCTTTCATTCAATACTCACATACTGCAGACTTAACTTGGTCACTAAGATCACATCAGGTTCTCGCATAGCTGTCTGCTACACCTCGCTGCTGCCACAAACGGAGATCCAGAGGACTTCTCAGTTCAACTCCCACAATCAGACTGCTCCAGCCAACCATGGCCTCAAACATTTCACCACGACTCTCGAGGAAGGTATAATCCGATTAACCTTATCCCTAGAGCGGTAACCTTGATCCTAGAAGCCTGACGAAGAATAATTCCTCTTTCCAGGAATTATTAATTTGGCTAAACAGCTTCGGTCTTAATCCCTTGGCCTTTCTTAGATATGTGATCCATAGTCTGTCTACTTAACATGTACTTCCAATCATCATTCGTTAAGTGTTGTAGTAATGATCCTCTAGCTAATAATCCCTACTAACTTGTGGATTACATCAGCGTGGTGCCAGGGAGGCAGCGTGATGCCAGGGAGGCAGCGTTGTGCCAGGGAGGCAGTATGGTGCCAGGGAGGCAGCATGATGCCAGGGAGGCAGTAAGGTGCCAGGGAGGCAGCGTGGTGCCATGGAGGCAGCGTGGTGCCAGGGAGGCAGCGTGGTGCCAGGAAGGCAGCGTGGTGCCAGGGAGGCAGTATAGTGCCAGGAAGGCACCGTGGTGCCAGGGAGGCAGCGTGGTGTCTGGGAGGCAGCGTGGTGCCAGTGAGGTTGCGTGCTGCCAGAGAGGTTAGGTGGTGCCTGGGAGGCAGCATGGTGCTAAAGAGGCGGCAAGGTGCCAGGGAGGCAGTATGGTTCCAGGGGAGCAGCATGATGCCAGGGAACCAGCGTGGTGCCAGGGAGGCAGCGTGTTGCCTGGAAGGCAGCGTGGTGCCAGGGAGGCAGCGTGGTTATAGGGTGGTAGCGTGGTGCCAGGGAGGTAGCGTGGTGACAGGGAGGCAGCGTGTTGCCTGGGACGCAGCGTGATGCCAGGGAGGCAGCGTGGTTATAGGGTGGTAGCGTGGTGCCTTTGAGGTAGCGTGGTACCAGGGAGGTAGCGTGGTTCCAGGAGGTAGTGTGGTACCAGGAAAGCTGCGTGGTGCCAGGGAAGCAGTGTGGTGCCATGGAGGCAGCTTGGTTCCACGGAAGCAGCATGGTGCCAGGGAGGCAGCATGATGCCAGGGAGGCAGCGTGGTGCCAGGGAGGCAGCTTGGTGATAAGGAGGCAGCGTGGTGCCAGGGAGGCAGCATTGTGACAGGGAGGCAGCGTGTTGCAAGGGAGGCAGCGTGGTGCCAGGGAGGCAGCGTGGTGCCAGGGAGGCAGCGTGGTGCCTGGGAGGCAGCGTGGTGCCAGGGAGGCAGCGTGATGCCAGGGAGGCAGCGTAGTGTCAGGGAGGTAGTGTGGTGCCAGGAAAGCTGCGTGGTGCCAGGGAGGTAGCGTGATGCGAGAGAGTTAGCGTGGTTCCAGGGAGGCAGCGTGGTGCCAGCGAGGCAGCATGTTGGAATGGAGGCCGCGTGGTGCCAGGGAGGAAGATTGGTGCCAGGGAGGCATCATGGTGCAAGGGAGGCAGCATGATGCCAGGGAGGCAGCGTGGTGCCAGGGAGGCAGCGTGGTGCCAGGGAGGCAGTGTGGTGCCAGGAAGGCAGCGTGGTGCATGAGAGGCAGCGTGGTGCCACGGAGGCAGCATGGTGCCAGGGAGGCAGCATGGTGCCAGGGAGGCAGCACGATGCCAGGGAGGCAGCGTGGTGCCAGGGAGGCAGCGTGTTGCCAGGGAGGCAGCGTAGTGCCAGGGAGGCAGTGTGGTGCCAGGGAGGCAGCATGGTGCCTGGGATGCAGCGTGGTGCCAGGAAGGCAGCATGGTGCCAGGGAAGCGTGGTGCCAGAGAGGCAGCATGGTGCCAGGGAGGCAGCATGGTGCCAGGGAGGCAGCATTGTGACAGGGATGCAGCGTGGTGCCAGGGAGGCAGCATGGTGCCAGGGAGGCAGCATTGTGACAGGGAGGCAGCGTGGTGCCAGGGAGGCAGCATGGTGCCAGGGAGGCAGCATGGTGACAGGGAGGCAGTATGGAGCCAGGGAGGCAGCGTGGTGCCAGGGAGGCAGCGTGGTGCCAGGGAGGCAGCGTGGTGTCAGGGAGGCAGCGTCGTGCCAGGGAGGCAGCGTGGTGCCAGGGAGGCAGCTTCGTGCCAGGGAGGCAGCGTGGTGCCAGGGAGGCAGCGTGGTGCCAGGGAGGCAGCGTCGTGCCAGGGAGGCAGCGTGGTGCCAGGGAGGCAGCGTGGTGACAGGAAGGCAGCGTCGTGCCAGGGAGGCAGCGTGGTGTCAGGGAGGTAGCGTCGTGCCAGGGAGGCAGCGTCGTGCCAGGGAGGCAGCGTCGTGCCAGGGAGGCAGCGTTGTGCCAGGGAGGCAGCGTGGTGCCAGGGAGGCAGCGTGGTGCCAGGAAGGCAGCGTGGTGCATAAGAGGCAGCGTGGTGCCACGGAGGCAGCGTGGTGCATGGGAGGCAGCGTGGTGCCACGGAGGCAGCATGGTGCCAGGGAGGCAGCATGGTGCCAGGGAGGCAGCACGATGCCAGGGAGGCAGCGTGGTGCCAGGGAGGCAGCGTGTTGCCAGGGAGGCAGCGTAGTGCCAGGGAGGCAGTGTGGTGCCAGGGAGGCAGCATGGTGCCTGGGATGCAGCGTGGTGCCAGGAAGGCAGCAGGGTGCCAGGGAAGCGTGGTGCCAGAGAGGCAGCATGGTGCCAGGGAGGCAGCATGATGCCAGTGAGGCAGCATTGTGACAGGGAGGCAGCGTGGTGCCAGGGAGGCAGCATGGTGCCAGGGAGGCAGCATGGTGACAGGGAGGCAGTATGGAGCCAGGGAGGCAGCGTGGTGCCAGGGAGGCAGCGTGGTGCCAGGGAGGCAGCGTGGTGTCAGGGAGGCAGCGTCGTGCCAGGGAGGCAGCATGGTGCCAGGGAGGCAGCTTCGTGCCAGGGAGGCAGCGTGGTGCCAGGGAGGCAGCGTCGTGCCAGGGAGGCAGCGTGGTGCCAGGGAGGCAGCGTGGTGCCAGGAAGGCAGCGTGGTGCCAGGGAGGCAGCGTGGTGTCAGGGAGGCAGCGTCGTGCCATGGAGGCAGCGTGGTGCCAGGGAGGCAGCGTCGTGCCAGGGAGGCAGCGTCGTGCCAGGGAGGCAGCGTTGTGCCAGGGAGGCAGCGTCGTGCCAGGGAGGCAGCGTGGTGCCAGGAAGGCAGCGTCGTGCCATGGAGGCAGCGTGGTGCCAGGGAGGCAGTATGGTGCCAGGGAGGCAGCGTGATGCCAGGGAGGTAGCGTTGTGCCAGGGAGGAAGCGCGGTGCCAGGGAGGCAGGGTGGTGCCGAGAAGGCAGCGTGGTGCCAGGGAGGCAGCGTGGTGTCAGGGACGCAGTATGGTGCAAGGAAGGAATCGTTGTGCCAGAGAGCCAGCGTGGTGCCAGGGAGGCAGCGTGGTGCCAGGGAGGCAGCGTGGTGCCATGGAGGAAGCGTGGTGCCAGGGAAGAAGCGTGGTTCCAGAGAGGTAGTGTGGTGCCAGGAAAGCAGCGTGGTGCCAGGGAGGCCGCGTGGTGCCATGGAGGCAGCGTAGTGCGAGAGAGGTAGGATGGTGCCAGGGAGGAAGTACGGTGCCAGGGAGGCAGCGTGGTGCCAGCGAGGCAGCATGATGCCATGGAGGCAGCGTGGTACCAGGGAGGCAGCGTGGTGCCTGGTAGGCAGCATGGTGCCAGGGAGGCAATATGGTGCCAGGGAGGCAGCATGGTGCCAGGGAGGCACCGTTGTGCCAGGGAGGCAACGTGGTGCCAGGGAGGCAGTATGGTGCCAGGGAAGCAGCGTGGTGCCAGAGAGGCAGCGTGGTGCCACGGAGGCAGCGTGATGTTATGAAGGTAGCGGGGTGCCAGTGAGGCAGCATGGTGCCAGGGAAGCAGCGTGGTGCCAGGGGAGGCACCGTGGTGCCAGGGAGGCAACGTGGTGCCAGGTAGGCAGCGGGGTGCCAGTGAGGCACCGTGGTGCCAAGGAGGCAGCATGGTGCCAGGGAGGCAGTATGGTGCCAGGGAGGCAGCATGGTGCCAGGGAGGAAGCGTGTTGCCAGGGAAGCAGCGTGGTGCCAAGGAGACAGTATGGTGCCAGGGGAGGCAGTATGGTCCCAGGGAGGCAGTGTGGTGCCAGGGAGGCAGCTTGGTGCCAGGGAGGCAGCGTGGTCCCAGGGAGGCAGAATAGTGCCAGGGAGGCAGCGTGGTGCCAGGGAGGCAGCGTGGTGCCAGAGAGGCAGCGTGGTGCCAGGGAGGCAGCGTGGTGCCAGGGAGACAGTATGGTACCAGGGAGGCTGCATGGTGCCAGGGAGGCAGCTTGGTGTTAGGGAGGTAGTAGGGTGCCAGGAAGGCAACGTGATGCCAGCGAGACAGCGTGGTGCCAGGGAAGTAGCGTGGTGCTTGGAAGGCAGCGTGGTGCCTGGGAGGCAGCGTGGTGCCAGGGAGGCAGTATGGTGCCAGGAAGGCACCTTGGTGCCAGGGAGGCAGTATGGTGCCAGGAAAGCAGCGTGGTGCCAGGGAGGCAGTATGGTGCCAGGAAGGCACCTTGGTGCCAGTGAGGCAGCGTGGTGCCAGGGAGGCAGCGTTGTGTCAGGGAGGCAGCGTGGTGCCAGGGAGGCAGCATGGTGCCAGGGTGGCAGCTTGGTGCTAGGGAGGTAGTAGGGTGCCAGGGAGGCAGCGTGTTGCCAGGGAGGCAGTATGGTGCCATGGAGGCAGCATGGTGCCAGGGAGGCAAAGAGGGGCCATGGAGGCAGCGTGGTGCCAGTGAGGCAGCGTTGTGCCAGGGAGGTAGCGTGTTGCCAGGGAAGCAGAGTGGTGCCAGGGAGGCAAAGAGGTGCCATGGAGGCAGCGTGGTGCCAGGGAGGCAGCTTGGTGCCAGGGCGGCAGCTTGGTGCTAGGAAGGCAGCGTGCTGCCTGGGAGGCAGCATGGTGCCAGGGTGGCAGCTTGGTGCTAGGGAGGTAGTAGGGTGCCAGGGTGGCAGCTTGGTGCCAGGAAGGCAGCGTGGTGCCAGAGAGGAAGCGTGGTGCCAGGGAGGCAGCGTGGTGCCAGGGAGGTAGCGTGGTGCCTGGGAGGCAGCGTGGTGCCAGGGAGGTAGCGTGGTGCCAGAGAGGTTTGGTTGTGCCAGTGAGGCAGCGTGGTGCCAGGGAGGCAGCGTGGTGCCAGCGAGGCAGCATGATGTTATGGAGGCAGGGTGGTGCCAGGGAGGCAGCATGGTGCCCAAGAGGACGAATGGTGCCAGGGAGGCAGTGTGGTGCTAGGGAGGCAGCGTGGTGCAAGGGAGGCAGCGTGGTGCCAGGGAGGAAGCGTGGTGCCATGGAGCCAGCCAGTTAGTCACCTAAATCATGGAGAGGTAAATTGGGAATCAAGGAATTCCCATGGCAGCGAAGAAACGTGGGGAGCAAACTTAGTAGATGTTATAGACAGGAATTTCCTAAAACAACATGTGAAGGAAGACACAAGGGAAAGAGGAGGGGATAAACCGAGCCTATTTGACTTGATTTTCTCCCAAAACGTAGAAGTCATCGAGAATTTGAAACATGAAATACCTCTAGGGGCCAGCGAGCATTGTGTCCTAGTCTTTGACTACATGATGGAACTCAAACTTGTGACCATGGGACAAGAGGTCTGGGAAAGGAGAGTTGACTACAGGAAAGGGGACTGCAGAAAGATAAGGGACTATCTGGGATAAGAGAAGTGGGAGGAAGAAATTAGAGGAAAAACAGTCCAAGATATGATGGACCTAGTCATACGGAAATCCCAGGAGGCCAAGAGAGATTTATACCAATAGAAAAGGAAAAAAGTAAGAGGGAATATAATAACACATGGTTTAATAGACAGAGTCAGGAAGCAAAAATGGGAAGCAGGAGGGAGTGGAGGAAGTACAGAAGACAAAGGACAGAGGACAACAGGATCAGATACAACAGAGGTAGGAACGATTACATTAACATAAGAAGAGGTTCGGAAAGAAATTATGAGAACAATATTGAGATCAAAGCGAAAAAGCAACCTAAACTACTACACAGCCATATAAGAAGTAAAATGTCGGTGAACGACATTGTGACAAGATTAAGGAATACAGTGGAGGCATATACAGAAAGTGATAAGGAAACCTGCGAGGCAATGAATGACAGTTTCCATGGAGTGTTCACAACCGAACCTGAGCAGCACCCTTTGATAAAAGAGATTACCCTAGATGAAAGACTATCAGTGAATAAGAGGTGACAGCAGAGGAGGTAATGAAACAGTTGACAACACTGGTTCCATCTAAAGCGGTTAGACAAGACAATATATCACTGCGGATACTGAAAGAGGCAGCGCAAGCCCTCCTCGTCCCTCTAGCAAGGATCTTTAGTGAGTCACTTATTTCGGGAGAATTGCCCAATTGCTGGAAGAGGGGCCAATGTCGTACCAATTTTCAAGAAAGGGGATATGAGGGAGGCACTTAACTATAGACCTGTATCACTGACAAGCATCCCATGTAAAATATTTGAAAGAATAATTAATAGGCTAAGACTGGTTGCACATCTACAGCTCTTTAGGTTTGTAAACAAACATCAACATGGGTTCTGGAAAGAGAAATATTGCCTAACAAACCATTCGGAATTTAATGATAAAATAACAGACTGCATATTTCTGGACTGCCAAAAAGCCTTTGATACAGTACCGCACATGAGACTGCTATTCAAACTTGAGAGGCAGGCGGGATTAATCGGAAAGGCCCTAGCATGGGTAAGGAACTACCTAATAGGAAGGAGCCAGAGAGTTACGGTTAGGGCGAGAAGTCGGACTGGCGAACAGTAACGAGTGGAGTACCTACAGGATCGGTGCTGGAACCAATTTTATTTCTAATATAAGTTAATGACAAGTTTACAGGAGTAGAATTCTACATATCGATGTTCACGGATGAGGCAAAGTTGATGAGAAGAGTTGTGACAGATTAGGATTGTAGGATCTTCCAAGAGGACTTGGACAGGTTGCAGAGATTGTCAGAAAAATGGCTACTGGAGTTCAACACGGGCAAATTTAAAGTTATGGAAATGATATTAGGTAATAGGAGACCTAAGGGACAGTACACAATGAAGGGGAACTGCTTACCTGTGACGGCTCGAAAAAGACACCTGGGCGTGAAAGTAACACCTAATCTAACTCCTGAGGCACATAAATTAGGATAACGACAGCAGCGTACTCTACACTTGCAAAAGTTAGAACATCATTCAGAAACCTAAGTAAGGAGGCATTTAGGGCGCTTTACACTGCATACGTGAGGCCAGTATTAGAGTATGCCGCCCCATCATGGAGCCCCCACCTGAAGAAACACATAAGGAAACAGGAAAAGGTTCAGAAGTTTGAAACGAGACTCGTCCCAATGTTACGAGGGTTGGGGTATGAAGAGCGTCTGAAGGAACTGAGCCTTACGCCACTAGAAAAAAGAAGGGAGAGGGGGGATATGATAAGAACGCATAAAATACTCAGTGGGATTGACAGAGTGGAAATAGACAAAATGTTCACATGGAATAGTAACAGAACGAGGGAACATGGGGGGAAGCTGGAAACTCAGATGAGTCACAGGGATGTTAGGAAGTATTCTTTTAGCATGAGAGTAGTGGAAAAATGTAATGCACTTAAGGAACAGGTTGTGGAAGCAAAGTCTGTTCATAATTTTAAAACTTGTTATGATAGGGAAATAGGCGGAATCATTGCAGTAAACAACCGAATGGGCGGGAATGGTCGATGGGCGGGATTAAAGAGTCAATGTTCGATTGTGCAGGTACAAATAGATGAGTACACACACACACACAAACACACACACACACACACACACACACACACACACACACACACACACACACACACACACACACACACACACACACACACACACACACACACACACACACACACACACACACACACACACTCAAATATTCAGCCAAATCTCCCTCCCCCCACGCCCAATCCCCACCTTTCTACCCCTCCCATTCTCCCGCCGATTCCCCCCTCCCCCCCCCCTTTCCTTCCTGTCCTCCCTCCCCTTTCACTCCATACCCTCCCTGTCCCTCCCCCTTCACTGGATCCCAGGCCCCTCATCCCAGTATCCTCTGAGACCCTGTTATCCACCTCACAGGTCCTCATACCCATGGAACAGCCCTCACAAAAACAAAGCTAACGAAAACGA
The DNA here is from genome assembly GCF_040958095.1 of Procambarus clarkii. Taxonomy (NCBI): domain Eukaryota; kingdom Metazoa; phylum Arthropoda; class Malacostraca; order Decapoda; family Cambaridae; genus Procambarus; species Procambarus clarkii. The sequence goes on from NC_091187.1 coordinate 33,535,525, forward strand.
TAACAAATGCAGTGTTCCCACAGGACTATTATGTTATGAGGAAAGAGAGGGAAGGAAGAGGTGGTGGTGGTGTAGCTCTGCTGGTAAGAAAAGGCTGGGATTTTGAGGAGATGGATATTCAGGGCTGTGAAGGTTTCAATGACTACATAGCAGGTACCATAACAACTGGAGGGAAAAAAATTATAGTCATAGTCATATATAATCCACCACCAAATGAAAGAAGACCTAGACAGGAATATGATAGAAACAACATGGCCACCATTAACATAATAGAGAGAGCAGCTTCTGTTGCTAGCAGGAATGGATCTGGACTACTAATTATGAGAGACTTCAACCATGGGAAGATAGATTGGGAGAACTGAGACCCACATGGAGGAACAGAAACATGGAGAGCTAAGCTGCTGGACGTGGCAACAAGAAACTTTCTAAGCCAGCACATCAAGGAACCAACAAGAATGAGAGGAGAAGATGAACCAGCAATGCTTGATTGAATATTTACCCTAAATGAGTGAGATATAAGGGAAGTTAAGATGGAAGCGCCCTAGGGAATGAGTGATCACAGTGTATTAAACTTTGAGTACCTGGTAGAGCTAGGAACTATCTCCCCCCCAAAAATAACTAGGAATCAAAAGGCTGGCATACCGAAAGGGGAATTATGAACAGATGAGAAGTTTTCTAAGGGAAATACCTTGGGACACAGACCTCAGAGATAAGTCTATACAAGGTATGATGGACTATGTTACCCAAAAGTGTCAGGAAGCAGTAAACAGGTTCATCCCGGCCCAAAGGGAAAAATCCGAGAAGCAACAGAAGAATCCATGGTATAATAGGGCATGTATGGAAACGAAGAAACTGAACAAAAGGGCGTGGAGGAACTTCCGGAATAACAGAACACCAGAAAGCAGAGAGAGAGATACCAAAGAACCAGGAATGAGTACGTCAGGATGAGAAGAGAAGCAGAGAAAAGTTTTGAAAATGATGTAGTAAACAAAGCCAAGACCGAACCAAAGCTACTCCACAGTCACATTAGAAGGAAAACAACAGTGAAAGAAAAGGTATTGAAACTTAGAACAGGCGAGGACAGGTATAAAGAGAATGACAAAGAGGTGTGTGAAGAACTCAACAAAAGGTTGCAGGAGGTCTTCACAATAGAACAAGGTGAGATCACTGTGCTAGGAGAAAGGGAGGTAAACCAGGTGGCCTTGGAAGAGTTCGAAATTACGAGAGAGGAAGTCAAGAGACACCTGCTTTACCTGGATGTTAAAAAGGCTGTTGGTCCAGACGGGATCTCACCATGGGTACTGAAAGAGTGTGCAGAGGCACTTTGCTTGCCACTCTCAATAGTGTATAGTAAGTCACTGAAGATGGGAGACCTACCAGAAATATGGAAGATGGCGAATGTGGTCCCAATATACAAAAAGGGCGACAGGCAAGAGGCACTGAACTACAGGCCAGTGTCCTTGACTTGTATACCATGCAAGGTGATGGAGAAGATCGTGAGAAAAAACCTGGTAATACATCTGGAGAGAAGGGACTTCGTGACAAATCGCCAACATGGGTTCAGGGAGGGTAAATCTTGCCTGACTAGCTTAATAGAATTCTACGACCAGGTGACAAAGATTAAGCAAGAAAGAGAGGGTTGGGCGGACTGCATTTTCTTGGATTGTCAGAAAGCCTTTGACACAGTACCGCATAAAAGGCTGGTACATAAGCTGGAGAGACAGGCAGGTGTAGCTGGTAAGGTGCTCCAGTGGATAAGGGAGTACCTAAGCAATAGGAAGCAGAGAGTTACGGTGAGGGGTGAGACCTCCGATTGGCGTGAAGTCACCAGTGGAGCCCCACAGGGCTCTGTACTCGGTCCTATCTTGTTTCTGATATATGTAAATGATCTCCCGGAGGGTATCTGTTCATTTCTCTCAATGTTTGTGGACGATGCCAAAATTTTGAGAAGGATTAAGACAGAAGAGGACTGTTTGAGGCTTCAAGAAGACCTAGACAAGCTGAAGGAATGGTCGAACAAATGGTTGTTAGAGTTTAACCAAACCAAATGTAATGTAATGAACATAGGTGTAGGGAGCAGGAGGCCAGATACAAGGTATAATCTGGGAGAGGATATTCTTCAGGAGTCAGAAAAAGAAAAAGACTTGGGGGTTGATATCACGTCAGACCTGTCTCCTGCAGCACATATCAAGAGGATAACATCAGCGGCATATGCCAGGCTGGCCAACATACGAACGGCATTCAGAAACTTGTGTAAAGAATCATTCAGAACTTTGTATACCACATATGCCAGGCCAATCCTGGAGTATGCAGCCCCAGCATGGAATCCATATCTAGTCAAGCATAAGACTAAACTGGAAAAGGTTCAAAGGTTTACCACCAGACTAGTACCCGAGCTGAGAGGTATGAGCTACGAGGAGAGACTACGGAAATTAAACCTCACTTCGCTGGAAGACAGAAGAGTTAGGGGGACATGATCACCACATTCAAGATTCTGAAGGGAATTGATAGGGTAGATAAAGACAGTCTATTTAACACAAGGGGCACACGCACAAGGGGACACAGGTGGAAACTGAGTGCCCAAATGAGCCACAGAGATATAAGAAAGAACTTTTTTAGTGTCAGAGTGGTTGACAAATGGAATCCATTAGGAAGTGATGTGGTGGAGGCTGACTCCATACACAGTTTCAAGTGTAGATATGATAGAGCCCAATAGGCTCAGGAACCTGTACACCTGTTATCTGACAGTTGAGAGGCGGGACCAAAGAGCCAGAGCTCAACCCCAGCAAACACAACTAGGTGAGTACGAATATATATCTATATAAATAAAAATGTAACTGTTCGTTTGTTCAAAATCGCTAATCTCCGAAAGTTCTTCACCGATTGCTTTGAAATTTTGACACAACGTTTCATTCGAATTTGCGCGTGTTTTTACATACCTACTGTATAGATGCCACACCTAGGACTGGTAAAAACATTATTTTTATTACGAAAAAGAGCCATCTGTTGCAAGTAAGAGCAACAAACGTGTGATTATGTTACAATTGCATGTCATTGTTTCTGATTGCACTGACAAATTGCATTTCATAGATTTTGATATATTTTCATTTTGATTTAATTATTTGTTTGACATTTCGTTGGAATTGAGCTGTGTTGTTTACTATACAGTTCATTTCGTGAGTGTAGTTTATTTTTTATTTTTTCATTGTTTTTCATTTCGTTTTTAAACTGTTGTTCTTATATTTCCGTGATGGGAACATCAGATCATTTGGGAAGGCATTGGATGAGGGAGTGGGGAGGACGAGGGGGACAGGAGTGGGGGATGGTGGGTGTGAGAGTTTTTGATGAGAATTTGTGGAATAAATTGAAATTGGTATAAGGAATTTTAGCTCGGAAAATTTCTAAGAATTTTCTTTATTCTTTAACCTTTATTCCTGTCGTGATATTCAACTAGGTCGCCTGAGGAAGGATTGCTTAGCTAACACACCAGTGTAGTAAGCAGCTCATTCCTCACTTTGGGACCATGTATGAACAATTGACTAGGCGCGACCAAACGCCGAGACCCCAATGAAAATTGAAATCCCCTCTCTTAGGCCACCGACCTTCGCCAATCGCCGAAGCGAATTTAACGAGTAAGTCACGGGCTCTCACAACAATAATTTATTGTTGTGTGGTGCCGTATATTTGATCCAAAGCTCAGAATTAGTCTCAATTTTAGTAGTCGAGTGTGAAGAACATTTGCATAACAATAATAATGTGTGGGGGTGTAACGAAAAGACAGTGTTAACCATAACAACTTAGTTAATTCAATAAAGTACTAACTACTACAACAAAACGAAAGGAAATGTCAATGACGTTACTCGAAATCCTTCCTGTGACACTATCAATGACAGCTAGACACCAGCCCCTCGGACTGCATAATGAACTAACTCGAACATAAGCGTGACTACAGAGGAATCAACAAGAAACAAGAACTAACAGTTCTATAATCACAATTACAACAAATGACACAGTAGGTTCTGAAATACGTCTCCAGTAACCTCCTAACTGTTCTACGCCTCAGTGCAGTCTACTCCTGCAATGGCGGTTGCAATGCAATCAAATCAGTAGTCTTTCAATGACATCAATAACTAATGGGTTCACTGGCAACTCCAGCACCCTTCCTCAAATTAAACCTTACGTTAACACTCCGTCCCACGGACGATCAACAATCAATAACAATTGATTTACGTTAATAACAAAATAACATTTACGTTAATAACAAGGTAACATTTACGTTAAATTAACAACTCTTACAACTGTCACTAGTAACGCGGAAATTACACAACACTCTACCCGTCGAGCATTCAGTGAGAAAATCCCATTAATCCCTGTACTATCAGACAGCTGATTAATCTCTTTACTAGTTACGTTAATTTACGTTAATCGGTTACTAATCACTCAGCGATGGTAAACTATGATTTACAATGTCCAAAGTGCTAAGAGAACGGTAATCACTCGTGATTACCTTTAGAGTAATTAATTACTATCCTCAAGATCAATCATTAAACAATTAAAATACGCAACCTTTCACACTGGTTCAGCAATTTACATTAAGGTATGAATTCCGTCTAAGCCTTCCATACTCAGACCAATTCAGGTGGCTAATAACAGTAATTAGCACCACGTTTACGTTATTCTAAAATGACGTTACTCTTCCCACGAGTCAATCAAGTGCCGGTACTTCCGGGCAGATAAATAACGAAGTTACGTTAATGGAACAATGTAGCCTTCGTGTGAGTCGATCAGACAAGGATCGAGGTTAATTACTTTGACTTCCTGAAACACGTCAATTACCCGGCCCACTGACCGTTAATTACGACAGACAATACTCTAATTCTTATCTGGCTGATGGCTAGGCTCCTCGAGACTACCGTAGCTGCTTACAGGAATGTAAATTAACCCAAACGTATTCTACGTTACTCAAATTGTCAAAGAACAAATTCTCTTAAAGCAATGGGCGTTCCCTTGGTTACGTTATATTAATTGCCTCGCAATCACCTCACTGAATACTGGACTTCGATGTCCTACCAGATAACCAGGAGAATATATGTGTATCCAAGTACTCGTCTACAGCTGAGTTCCCCCACGACAATGACAAATCACACTAACAAATCACAGTGATTTACGTTACAATCCGGTTGCAATGACAATACTGCAGAGCCTAGTAAAATAACATACTGGACATGAACCCTCCAGAACTTACTGAACTGCAATCACATACGGTGATGCTCAACACTAGCAACAATCACCATCAAATAACAACCCCTTTGCAATAACACACACGGCAAGTACTCTAACTTCCAAATATTAGAATACTGCACACACTTACTTACTTACTGTTGCAAATGACCCGAGTGCTCTCAATAACCCCTAGAACATAGGTCAATATATTGCAATCACCACACAGTAAATAACACAATAACACTGGGCACCGTGACATTACGATTATATATATATATATATATATATATATATATATATATATATATATATATATATATATATATATATATATAATTACTGCTGACACATGTAGCCTACAGCTATCAAACGTTATTGGGAACACTAAAGAGATCACACACTCCTTAAATCACATGGGTGAGTGATTTATCGATCACGCATGCCGATAAACACTTTCGAGAGTTACGTTACTCGACAGAGCGATGGAGGTCTCTCCAGACGGCCTCGTCACTCACCAAATTCTACCAAAATTACGTTAATACATAAATATATATATAAATATAAATCACACTTGTCACGGCCCTGGGAACAATACAAGAAATTAAGACCACACTGTCGTACACTCCACAATAATCATTGCCAGGAATCACTGGCGTTACACATACCTGAGCGCTCAGTGTTGGAATTCCACACCTGCAAGACCACACACATGGAAATGATATCCCTCCGTCCCACGGACGATCAAAAATGATTACCACGATGAAATAATATAATTATTACATGGACATCCTCTCAGTCCTTGGCTAATCTATGTATACTCTGTTCCCGTGTGTACCCACACACACACACACACTGTACGTCTGTGTACACCAGACTTAAGTCCCTCTGGACTGACAAGATGAAACAAAGGTGAGTATCTCCTCGCCCACACGCCACTCCACCTGAACAGGTGCTGCGTGACAATGTGACGGAACACTTGACCTCGAATTCAAGCTTTAGAGACTACTAATCACCAGAAATACACACATAGGTACTTACTCATTCACACTACCGGCTACACACCATTCTCATACATCAGGCACCCCGCTATAGGTGGCTGGCTCGCACAGGGTGGCGTAGGCGGCGGTAATACCTTACGTGGTATTTATTCGTAAAATTCCAGGTGCCGCGCACAACGATAGCGTCTCACACAAACATGGGAAATTTGCCTTAACACTGACACGAATTTCCCCGTTCCCATCGACTGCTACAGAGCACTAGCAAGTCTAATCAACACTGGTATGGGATCTATGAGTCTGTTGCTGCTCGTATGCATATTCCCCACGATCCCAGATCACTGTACCTCTACCCACTGTACACAATGCCTTAAACCCCCTCCAAGCGACGACTTCAGCCGGATTCTGTTACGACCGCTGTCGTTGGTGAAGCAGGAAGCATCAGAAGTTGAGTAGTCCAGCCACCACGGCGCCCTATACTTCAATTTGGCCGAATTGTGTACAGGAAGCGTCTTGACAAGGTGGCAGCTGGGTTCAGAATGATGCTCACACCGACGACTCCCGCGTCCTTCTCGAAATAACCAATGAGAGGAAGGCATACAGCGGCCTACCCCTCTCATCCAATCAGCGACGGTGTAGCATAGCCCCTAGGGCAAATCCAAGATGGCCGACCAACATGGCGGCTCAAGATGTATACTAAGATGGCGGCTGTTTCCATGACAACGACTCAAGTGGCCAGCGAGCGCGGGAGGCCCACAGCTCACCCCACGCCTGGGCCTAGCTGTTCCCGCGCAAAGTTGTCATGCTCCAAGCTACACAAGGAGATGATGCTATCAGCTCTAGCACTGTCCACAGACATGTTACTCCGGCCAGGGTAACATTTATGGACTGCTGATGACTGGGGCTCTCACATGAGCCCAAACACTAGATGTTTCGGTTGCTGGTTACCAAACTTAAGTCCGCCCACTTAACAAGTGCACTTAACAAGTGTACTAGCTCCCACAGGCATAAGAGCACTATTGTAAGTGAGCTGGTGAACTATCCCCTCACAGTGGGGACGAGGGGACAAGGGAATGAAGAATGGTGGGGAGGACACTGGGACAGGAGAGTAGGGGATAGTGGGGAGTACGAGTAAATGGGGAGGGGGAAAATAGTAGGGATGACGAGGGGATGGGGGACTCTGAGATGGTGGGGAGAACGAGAGAACACTGGAGTGGGGAATGGTTAAGAGGACGAGATGTAGATGGAATGGGGGATAGTGGGGAAGATAAGGGGGACAGGGGAGGGGGTAATGGTGGGAAGGACGAGGGGATTTGGGGAGTTGGTGATAGTGGGGACGAGGGAACAGGGGGAATGAAGAATGGTGGGGAGGACATAGGGACAGGGTAGTGGGGTTAGCGCAGAGGATGAGGGTACGGGGGAGGGGGGAATGGTAGGGAGGACGAAGGGATGGGGGACTGGGAGATGGTGGGGAGTACAAGAGGTCAGTGGAGTGGGGAATGGTTAGGAGGACGAGATATCGGTGGAGTGGGGGATGGTCGGGAGGACAAAGGGACGAGGGAGGGAGGAATGGATGGGAGGACGAGGGAACAGGGGAATTGGGAATGGTTGGGAGGACTAGGGGACAGGGGAGTAGGGAATGAATGGGAATACGAAGAGACAGAGAGGGGGGTGGGGAATGGTGGGGAGAATTGGGAGACACAAGAAGGTTGCTGTGAATTAGCAACTTTCTTGCAGCCACAGCCACTGCAATGCATGGCCGGGTACAGCTAGTCTAAATATAAATGAAAATGTTCGTTTGTTGAAGAACACTGATCTCCGAAACATCTTCATCAATTGCTTTTAAATTTTCACACAACATTCTATTCGCATCTAAGCGGGTTTTTATGTACATACTATATAGATGCAACATCTGTGACAGGAAATATTTTTTTTAAACAGTGTTTATAATGTATTTTTCATGTGAGGAGAAATCTTTGAAACCTCTTTACTGATTGCTTTGAAATTTTGACACAACGCTGCATTCGAATAGGCACGTGTTTTTATATACCTACTATATACATGCCACACCTGTGACAGGAAAAAATATGTTTGTTTTAAAAACAACGTCATCTGTTGCACATAAGAGCAACACACACTATACTAAATAAATCTCAAAATATTGTTTCCAATTGGTTTTATTGTAAATATTATTATTTTATTATTTTAGGAATATTATTTATTGATTTAGCTATGTTAATTTAGGTTAAGTAAAGATAGATTAGGTTAGGTTAGGTAGGGTTGGCTAGGTTCGATCATATATCTATGTTAGTTTTAACTCAAATCAAAAGAACTTAAGTCATTCATAATGAAATGGATAGCTTTATCATTTCATAAGAAAGAAATTCGAAAATTATATAAATTAAGGAAAACTTGGCTTATACAGTTTCGGTGTGCTTTTCTCCTACCACCCCCTTCCTTTTTTGTGCTCAGTTGTGTATTTGAATTTTTTTTAATTATTTGTATTTGTAAAAAGCATGGTTTTTACCTGTCACAGATGTGGCATCCGTACTTATACTCACAAAATGAACGGTATGGTAAACAATACAGCTCAATTCCAATGCAAGATATATATATATATATATATATATATATATATATATATATATATATATATATATATATATATATATATATATATATATGACAATGTCAGACCACGGAGGAAAAATAAAACAGGAAATTTCCTTAAGTGACCTTCTGAAGATTTATTTAATATACGAAAGTACTTAAGGAAATTTCCTGTTTCATTTTTCCTCCGTGGTCTGACATTGTCACATTCTTAATCACGTGTTTATTTTCGTGATATATATATATATATATATATATATATATATATATATATATATATATATATATATATATATATATATGTATATATATATACATATATATACATATGTATATATATATATATATATATATATATATATATATATATATATATATATATATATGCGAACAAGCCAGAATGGTCCCCTGGACAATATGCAACTGAAAACTCACACCCCAGAAGTGACTCGAACCCATACTCCCAGAAGCAACGCAACTGGTATGTACAAGACGCCTTAATCCACTTGACCATCACGACCGGACATAATGAGGTGATAGCCGAGGCTATTTGAACCACCCCACCGCCGGCACTCGGATAGTTATCTTGGGCATAGCATTTTACCAAATCACCTCATTCTTAGGGGCACACGTGAGGAACACAAATGCGAACAAGCCAGAATGGTCCCCTGGACAATATGCAACTGAAAACTCACACCCCAGAAGTGACTCGAACCCATACTCCCAGAAGCAACGCAACTGGTATGTACAAGACGCCTTAATCCACTTGACCATCACGACCGGACATAATGAGGTGATAGCCGAGGCTATTTGAACCACCCCACCGCCGGCACTCGGATAGTTATCTTGGGCATAGCATTTTACCAAATCACCTCATTCTTAGGGGCACACGTGAGGAACACAAATGCGAACAAGCCAGAATGGTCCCCTGGACAATATGCAACTGAAAACTCACACCCCAGAAGTGACTCGAACCCATACTCCCAGAAGCAACGCAACTGGTATGTACAAGACGCCTTAATCCACTTGACCATCACGACCGGACATAATGAGGTGATAGCCGAGGCTATTTGAACCACCCCACTGCCGGCACTCGGATAGTTATCTTGGGCATAGCATTTTACCAAATCACCTCATTCTTAGGGGCACACGTGAGGAACACAAATGCGAACAAGCCAGAATGGTCCCCTGGACAATATGCAACTGAAAACTCACACCCCAGAAGTGACTCGAACCCATACTCCCAGAAGCAACGCAACTGGTATGTACAAGACGCCTTAATCCACTTGACCATCACGACCGGACATAATGAGGTGATAGCCGAGGCTATTTGAACCACCCCACCGCCGGCACTCGGATAGTTATCTTGGGCATAGCATTTTACCAAATCACCTCATTCTTAGGGGCACACGTGAGGAACACAAATGCGAACAAGCCAGAATGGTCCCCTGGACAATATGCAACTGAAAGCTCACACCCCAGAAGTGACTCGAACCCATACTCCCAGAAGCAACGCAACTGGTATGTACAAGACGCCTTAATCCACTTGACCATCACGACCGGACATAATGAGTCACTTCTGGGGTGTGAGTTTTCAGTTGCATATTGTCCAGGGGACCATTCTGGCTTGTTCGCATTTGTGTTCCTCACGTGTGCCCCTAAGAATGAGGTGATTTGGTAAAATGCTATGCCCAAGATAACTATCCGAGTGCCGGCGGTGGGGTGGTTCAAATAGCCTCGGCTATCACCTCATTATGTCCGGTCGTGATGGTCAAGTGGATTAAGGCGTCTTGTACATACCAGTTGCGTTGCTTCTGGGAGTATGGGTTCGAGTCACTTCTGGGGTGTGAGTTTTCAGTTGCATATTGTCCAGGGGACCATTCTGGCTTGTTCGCATTTGTGTTCCTCACGTGTGCCCCTAAGAATGAGGTGATTTGGTAAAATGCTATGCCCAAGATAACTATCCGAGTGCCGGCGGTGGGGTGGTTCAAATAGCCTCGGCTATCACCTCATTATGTCCGGTCGTGATGGTCAAGTGGATTAAGGCGTCTTGTACATACCAGTTGCGTTGCTTCTGGGAGTATGGGTTCGAGTCACTTCTGGGGTGTGAGTTTTCAGTTGCATATTGTCCAGGGGACCATTCTGGCTTGTTCGCATTTGTGTTCCTCACGTGTGCCCCTAAGAATGAGGTGATTTGGTAAAATGCTATGCCCAAGATAACTATCCGAGTGCCGGCGGTGGGGTGGTTCAAATAGCCTCGGCTATCACCTCATTATGTCCGGTCGTGATGGTCAAGTGGATTAAGGCGTCTTGTACATACCAGTTGCGTTGCTTCTGGGAGTATGGGTTCGAGTCACTTCTGGGGTGTGAGTTTTCAGTTGCATATTGTCCAGGGGACCATTCTGGCTTGTTCGCATTTGTGTTCCTCACGTGTGCCCCTAAGAATGAGGTGATTTGGTAAAATGCTATGCCCAAGATAACTATCCGAGTGCCGGCGGTGGGGTGGTTCAAATAGCCTCGGCTATCACCTCATTATGTCCGGTCGTGATGGTCAAGTGGATTAAGGCGTCTTGTACATACCAGTTGCGTTGCTTCTGGGAGTATGGGTTCGAGTCACTTCTGGGGTGTGAGTTTTCAGTTATATATATATATATATATATATATATATATATATATATATATATATATATATATATATATATATATATATATATATATATATATATATATATATATATATATATAACTGAAAACTCGCCCCAGAAGTGACTCGAACCCATACTGCCAGGAGCACTCTGCTGGCGTACAGGATCCCTTAACCGCTCGACCAACACGACCAGACAAAAGAAAATGGTAGCCGAGGCTATTTCCATCCCCCTGCCGGCATTTGGTTGGTAATCTTGGGCTGGTGGAGCCGGTCGGCCGAGCGGACAGCACGCTGGACTTGTGATCCTGTGGTTCTGGGTTCGATCCCAGGCGCGGGCGAGAAACAATGGGCAGAGTTTCTTTCACCACTATGGCCCCTGTTACCTAGCAGTAAATAGGTACCTGGGTGTTAGTCAGCTGTCACGGGCTGCTTCCGGGGGGTGGAGGCCTGGTCGAGGACCGGGCCGCGGGGACACTAAAGCCCAGAAATCATCTCAAGATAACCTCAAGATAAGATGGTATTTTATCAAATCACCTCATTCTTTGGGGCACACGTGAGGAACACAAATGCGAACAAGCCTGAATGGTCCCCAGGACTATATGCAACTGAACAACTATGTATATTATATATATATATATATATATATATATATATATATATATATATATATATATATATATATATATATATATATATATATATATATATATATAGACACACAAGCCTGGAAACCCACTTCGGCCAATCATTGCCAGATACCCACACCCACGTACAGACTGGTGAAGCGACTCAACGGCCTGCTGACTCCTTATGTCCCTTGCGCCTTCAGCCTGAAGTATCCAAAGGAATTTGTTGACTTACTGCGGGGCACACGGGCCACAGGGATAAGAGCCTCGTTGGACGTAGAATCACTGTTCACCAACGTACCTGTGGACGAGACAATCGGGATGATAGCCGACAAAGTGTATCGTGATCCAGCCTGTACTCCTCTTGGCATACCAGAAAATATCATAAGGAAACTACTCCAAGCTTGTACTAAAGAGGCACCCTTCTTGAGCCCGGATGGGCACATGTATAAGCAAGTAGATGGGGTCGCCATGGGTTCTCCCCTAGGTGTCCTGTTTGCAAACTTCTACATGGGTACCATCGAGCAAAAAGTCTTAGTCGACATGAACTTGAAACCGGCCATATAATGCAGGTATGTTGACGACATTTTTACACAGGTACCTGATGTCAGACATCTGCAGGAGCTGAAGGAGGCGTTTGAGCAGAGTTCCATGCTGCGTTTCACTTATGAGATGGAAAAGGATGGGAAGCTGCCCTTTCTAGATGTAACAGTCATGGAAAAGAGTGGTGGTTTCCACACTGCAGTCTACACTAAGGAAACGAGCATAGGAATGTGCCTAAATGCCAACAGCGACTGCCCAGACAGGTACAAGAGGAGTGTTGTTAACGCATATGTCGACCGTGCTCTCAGCCAGAGCTCAGAATGGAAGCAAGTCGACGAAGAACTCTGTAGGGTAAGGCAGGTCCTAGTCAACAACGGCTTCTCCAATGGTTTCGTCGAAGACATCATAAGAAGGAAAGTGAAACGCCATGCAACCTCTGAAGAGACAACTAACACAACACCTATACCCCCTATTAGACTATTTTACAGGAACTTCTTTTCCACAGCTCATAAAACGGAGGAAAGGGTCCTGAAAGATATTGTTAATAGAAACGTTATCCCTACAGACAAAAATCAGAGGATACAACTGACGATTTACTATAAAACCAGAAAAACGGCCAGCCTACTCATGAGAAACTCTCCAGACACAAAGCAGAACGCTTTAAAAGAGACCAACGTCGTATATGCTTTCAAATGCCCTCTTGGGGACTGTAAGCTCCAAAAAACCCAGTATATAGGCAAGATAAATATATATATATATATATATATATATATATATATATATATATATATATATATATATATATATATATATATATATATATATATATATATATATATATATATATATATATATATATATATATATATATTTATATATATATATATATATATATATATATATATATATATATATATATATATATATATATATATATACAATGAAACTTCTTTATTAGAACCAACCTGATATTAGCTTACCGTCGAACAGAGGTCCCAACCACTGACAGAATATACAGCCGACCTCGGCAGCTCACACTCCTGCTATCTTCGGTCGACCAGCAATGGACACTGGAGTGCTTGCAATTATTTAGGAGATCACCCTGGTAAGCGCCTGGTTCTGGGAGAGGGGTTCAGCGTCACCTTTATTCAGGGGTACGGCTCACACTGCCAGGTTGTCAGGAGTACACACCCGCTCTTGATCCGCCATGACTCTCTACACTCTCCTTACTGTGGGATGATCTCTCAATCCCCCTTAGTTATAGCCCACTATCACGCAAGTTACAGCCGTATCTTTCTCTCTCTCTCTCTCTCTCTCTCTCTCTATCCAGGAAGCCTCACCAGGATAAAAGCGAAAGCCAGCAAACAAAAATAACATTTAATACAATATAACATACACAATATACATACATGAAAAGTAAAAACACAATTCAACCCCTTAGGCTGCTATCAACTGATAACACTTCAATATCATCTTATCAATATGCTATAATAAACGTTTTCCACACTAATATAATTAAATGTAGTCACAGAAAATAAAACTCCTCATCTGACATTTCTTTAAACACTCTTGTGTCTCCGCGATGGTCCTCCCCAATCCTGGGCGGGCCCACTTGGGAACATGTCCAGACACGTCGATGGTCGCCTCCCTGGTTGGAGGCTGGGGCCTACCCCACTCAGTCAGCACTTGACCTTCGGTGAGGGCAGACGAATCACTCCCTCCAGCATGTTTTCTTATCTCTAACCTATTATTTAAGTTCACTATCACAATAAAATATATGTCCTACCTGCATAAACATTTGCCATGACTGCTGGGCACAAGACCAAGCACTGGCAACCACTGTAACAACTGTTATGTGAGCAAACCACAAATTTTGTATCTCAAGGGCACTCAGCTGTGGTATTCCCAGAGGTCGTCCTCTAAGACATCCAACAAAGTTTCTTTATGACGGCCACACAAATTTTTTGCTCCTGACTTGAGAACATTAAGTCATCCAACAGGCTTCACACATAAATGCCTTCTTGATTCTCTCCTCTTAAAGGACCACACAGTTAGGGTTCCTCTTACTGCCAGGAGCTCAACAAAGCACATCCCTCTCTCACGATTTCTGTGACTCAAGTAAGGTCATGACGTCTTGCTAGCCCCACGTCATGTCACCAAAGTACCGAATCTCATTTCATGTAACTTATTTACATGCTTATCCTCTGCTCATATTTTTTAATTATTCACTGCCATTTATTATATATTTAATTTACACATCCTTCCTCTGACCTCTCAGTCAGGTTCAGAATGTAGAATAACTCTCTCTGGGGTAGACTCGTTTCACCCAGGCTACATGGGGTCATAACACTCCCCTCCCTTATTTTTGAGAGTTATTCTCAGTGGCTAGGCTCGTAACAAAGCCTTAGTCGCCACATTATCTTGTCCTGTTATATGCCTTATTTCTATATTATATACTTGAAGCAACAGAAACCACTTGGTTAGCCTTTGGTTTACGTGCTTCATCTTGCTCAGGAACACTAGGGGATTATGGTTCGTATACACAGTAACTGGGTGTCCTCCCCCACATACGTATACCTCAAAATGTTTCTATGCCAGTTCCAATGCTAAGGTCTCCTTCTCTGCCATACTGTAAGATCTCTTATGCTTGACAAACTTCTTCGAGAAGAAAGATACGGGGCGATAAATTTCATCCTTCTGCTGTGTCAGTACATCACTGGCATCCACGCTAACACAGGCGCCTCAGTCAATAATCCCTTGGTTTTCTCACACGCCTCCTGTGCTACTACGTTCCATTTCCCACTTCTTATTTTTAAACAACAAACTTGTCATAGGAGTAGCTACACTGGAAATTTTTTTACAGAACTTCCTGTAAATATCCGATCATACCTATGTATCATAACAACTTCTTTTCTTTGGGTACCGGGAAATTATCGATGGCTTCTACTTTCATTCTCACCGGAGAAACATCACCTTACCCTACCACATATCCTAGAGGTTCCAGGCGGGCTCTCCCGAACTCACTTATCGCCAGCTTCATTGTCCTGTTGGCCTTCTCTAACCGATTTGTTCGGCCGGTTAGTCTACTTACGTGTTCCCACCAGGAGTCTGCAATACCACAATATCGTCGACTTCTACTGCACAATCCATTGTGCCTTACAACATCTGGTCCATCACACGTTGAAAACATGGTCTTTTCCTAAGTGACCCAAGTTCTCTCACACCTTGGCTAGGCTGTCCTCGTTGGACACCTTTGCTCCATCAGTCCTCTCTACTTAATGTTTCCTCCCTCCGTTTCTTAATCTTGCATTCACACGACAAGATTTAGGCATCTATTGTCTGGACCTCCTCTGTCGTTTTCATACTATGGTTCGTCGTCCTCACGCTTCAGTCTGTCTCCATCATACTTTAGTCTCTCATCATCAGACTCCAGTCTCTCGTCTTCATACTTAACTCTCTCGTCTTCATCGACCATCCCTTCTCTATTCTCCTCATTTATCTATAACTTCATTTTCTTTGACTTCCATCGAACCCTCAGCTTTCTTCTTCTTCTCCTACTCCTTGTTTGCATTATCATCTTTCTCTTCTCCCGTTTCGCTCTACTACACCTCTCCATTTCGTCCCATTCAACTCTCCCTCGTTCCCTCAACGTTTCCTCAAGTACAGTACTACTCTCAATCGTACTCGACCATACTTGTTGCTTTACCTCTTCTAGAGTGCTAGTAAGCCTCTCTCCACACATACTGTCTCTTCTCATTTCATCTTCCTGGCTATCACTCCTCTTCATTATCACTCCTTCGCGCGTCCCGTGAAATGCGTCAACTTCTGACATCTCATACAAGTCATCTTCATCATCCCTACACTTCTGTTCCTGTGGACAACTTGGCACTCTACTCTCGTCCTCAGTCTGTCCCCATTCTTCTTCAACTCTGTTCAGCACAGTTATCTCCACTTTCTGACTCTCGAATTCAGCAGGCTGGACTCTACTCAGGTCCACTCTGTTCACATTAGTTCTCTCCGGCATGGTCATCCTCACTTCTGACCTCTCCCTGCCCTCCTTTTCATGAGCTAGACCTCCACCAAACAGCCATGCTATCTCCACGTCGAAATCTTCACTCAGTGGAGTCGACCTTGTCATATCTCTCCAAAACATGTCCCTCGTCGGCCACCTGTGCCCTCGTCACTACAGAGGCAGGGTACTCAATGACTCGGCTGTTCTTTGACTCATCCCTTAGGATGTCAGCCAGGTCTACACTCTCAGGTGTCCCATCAGTTTTGTGGCCCTTCTGGCACAGCTTCCTCTATGAGCTTCGGAAACACCTTCGACTCGTACAAGTCATTACAAAGGATCACTTGTATCCGTGGAACATGTATGTCGGAACACTCTCTCAACATCACTTCCGCCGACAAATAATCCGACTTCAGCCTGACAGCACAAATGGGCATGTCACGCTCAGACAATAGCCCATACATCTTTATTTTCCGACTGCTAGCTAAAAGTCAATAATCCCGATCAGGCTTCATAGAATCAGGCTCTGATTCGCTCCTGTATCCTTTAGGATACTTCCATTTCAGGTTGGCCTTCTATACTAAGCCAACCTTTACTAATGAGCGGGCTATACTTCTCGTTCATCAAGTTCACTGTTACGGTCTCGTCACCATCGTCGGAGTGTAGAGTGGCAATTTCAGCACCATCTATTGGTCTGCCCTCCAAACCCTCTTGGTATTGGACGCTACGTGGACAACGTCATCTGTGGATGCTTGTGTGGCAGCAATGAATGGCTCCTATTTCCTGCCTTGGTCAGACAGAGAGGTCGTTGTGGATGACCTCTGGTGAGTGGCGTATCATGATCAGCGCTATCTTTTATGTTACAGAGCATAATGTCAACTTCCAAGTGAATAAGTGTTACTCATGGTTTCCCCAGTGTACCGTCCGTCTAATTGATGACGTTTTTGTCCACAGAAGTTACGTGTGGAGGTGATTGTACCGAGGAAGGGAGTTTACCTAGGACAGTCCACATACTCTCAGCTTGGTCCTGGAAACCGACTATGTAAGCCGTTCCAATCTGAGCAGTGTGTTAGCTACTGAGTTATGCAGTGTTAGTAGAGATCGGCATACTCCGGGATTGGCTTGGGAGAGTAATGGACGACAGTGAGGTGCCTATTGTGAAGTGCAACTAGCTGGTTGCTAGAGGCTTCTGCCAGGGGTTAGCTACCCCTGTATATGGTTGTTTGTGACCCCCGATCAGAGTGTGGCTGCAGTCCTTTGCCAGTGAGTGGCTGGAGAGCGATAGTAGGGTGTAGGCTCCTCGTGATATTGTGTCGGTGGGCTGGCCCACATAAAAGGTGAACTCGCCAGTGTTTATCAGTACACGTGTACAAGGTGGAAACACTGGAGTTCATGAACACTGCCAAGTGAAAAGTGTCCTGTGTGAAAGTGACACGACTGTATATATGTTGTGACGGGAAAGTGTTGAAGTGTAGATGTTCGGCAGTTCTCCAATGACAGGTGTCAATGCCTATTCACTCTTACAAAAAAAAAAGATAGACTGCTTGCCTGTTTTCTGTCTGTCTGTGGTAAAGTAAGGAAAGACACGCAAAACACAAAATATGAACAATGAAACTTTAATTAATCTAGAAAACAAATATAAACAAAGACAATCCCTTGGTAATGTACAGTGCAAAAGAACAAGTCAAAAACAATATAATATAAATGAATAATAGGGATGAAGTTACTCTACAATAACAATAAAGTTAAAGGTGAAAAATAATTAGGTACTGAGAATATGGCGCTAGCTGCGAGACATCCAGCTGATACGGCAGTATCAGTTAGTTGTTCATTGCTTGAGAGCACAAGGATATTCTGACTTCAATGGCTGGACCAAGCCCAGACATTGACTCAGGTAGAGGGCGCTGAAGTGCAGTGTGCAGGTGTGCAGTCGGCGAGTCACCAATCAGGAGCAGGCAGGCTGGGAAGGGTAGTTGGCTGGTTGATGACGAGCCGGCGTGGAGGGAGTGGAGTAGGGGGGTCTTGGGTACATTTTGCCTCCTGGTCAAAACGTTTTGTGCTACTGGGAGACGTATCTTGAAGGTAGCATCTTAATCTTGAATAATAAACGTAACTTCATGTAGAGAAGAGCAGGCTCAATCTCTCTTGAAAGGGATTATCATCACAACTCTCCCCCGAAGCCTGCACTTACGGGTGAAGTTACGTCTTCAGGTGGTAGAGTGGTAGGTGGAGCTGTCTCTACCTCATAAACTCTGGAGAGGGCGTCTGCTATGATGTTGTCAGAACCTTTGATGTAAAAGATCTCCAGATTGAAATTCTGCAGATATAAAGCCCATCGTAGAAGCCGTTGATTGCTGAATTGGGCTTGCTGCAAGAAGCGTAGGGGATTGTGGTCCGAGTAGACGGTGGTAGACCGAGCACCTTGCAAGTATGATTCAAAGTGCTGCAAGTTCAGGACGATGGAGAGTAGTTCCTTTTCAATCGTGCTGTAATTCTTCTGGTGTGTTTTTAACTTGTGCCTGTAGTAGCTAACAGGTAAAACATCCTCGCCTCGTTGTTGCATCAGGACACCCCCGATGCCGGTACCACTGGCGTCGATATGGAGGAAGAAAGGCTTCGTGATATCTGGCGAGGCGAGAATAGGATTAGAACAGAGCAGGAATTTAAGTTGTTCAAAAGCAATGGTCTGCTGAATGGTCCAATTATACCGTTGCTTGGGGCTGGTTAAAGTGATCAAAGGTGTCGCCACCATACTAAAATTCTTCACAAACCTACGGTAGTAGGAGGCAAGACCAAGGAAGTGCAGGAGCTGCTTCCTGGTGGTAGGCTGTGGGTAATGCTGGATGGCTTGGGTACGTTTGTTTAACGGAGCTATGCTGCCACTCCCTATCTCATGACCAAGATAACGCACATTACCTTTGGCAAAGGTGGACTTGCCCAAATTGATGGTGAGGCCGGCTGTCAGGAGCTTTGCAAACAATCGTTGCAGCTGAAGCAGATGTTCGCTTCAGGTGTTGGTTGCCACAACGATGTCATCCAAGTAGGCGTAGGTGTTATCTAAGCCCTGGATGACGCGGTTGACAGCTCGCTGGAAGGTGGCCGGGGCGTTACATAGTCCAAAATGGAAGGCGTTCGTATCTGTAAAGGCCAAAGGGAGTGGTAAAGGCAGATAATTCCTTAGCTCGCTCTGTCAAACATACTTGGTAGTATCCCTTGAGCAAGTCTAACTTTGATAGATACCGAGCATTACCAATGGCGTCAAGGATGTCATCTATTCTAGGTAATGGATAAGCATCCTTGATAGTCACAAGATTCAATTTCCGGTAATCAGTACACAACCTCACTTTACCTTGCGGTTTCGGCACCAAGATGCAGGGTGAGGCCCAAGGGGACTCACAAGGGGTGGCCAGCCCATGATCCAGGAGGTACTGTACCTCAGCATGCATGACTTCCTTTTTGCTCGGGCTGATTCTGTAGAAAGGTTGACGAATCGGCTGGGTGTCAGGGAGTAGCTGGATGTTGTGCTGAACCACATTACACTCCTGTGGATCATCGATGAACAACTTCCGATGTTCCTTGAAGATTCTGATGAGAGGAGCACTATTACTGTCCTGCAAATAGGTATGAAGATCATTAAGGATTTAAGAGTTGGAAGGCACTGACTCAGTGTTAGTGCTTTCGGGAGGAGAAGCAGGGAAGGTCTCACTGTGAAGGTATGGACCTTTAAATGTGGATAATGATACCAACACAGTAGGGTGAGTACCTTGATACTGCTTCAGGAGGTTGACGTGGCACAACTGGGTCTTCCGCCGCCTATCTGGAGTCTCAAGAACGTAGTTGTGATTGTTCCTGCACTCCTTGATGCGGTAAGGTTCTGAAAACTTGTTTTGCAATGGAGAACCTGGGATAGGAAAATATGCCAACACGAAGTCTCCTGGTTTAAATTTCCTTAGTTTGCTGCATTGGTCAAAATTAGTCTTCATCCTCTCCTGAGCTTTCAATAGACTGTCATTAGCAAATTTACGTACTCTCTCTAGAATGTTTTTAAGTTTTGAAGAAACTGGGGCACATTCTGAGGGTCACTGAAGGTGGCATTACGTAGAGAGTCTTTGAAAGCTTTGAGAGGAGTACGGCACTTACGTCCGTAGAGCATCTCATAAGGAGATACTCCTAGAGACTCATTGGGGAGACTTCTGAAAATGCACATAATGAGGTCAAGTTGTTTATCCCAGTCCTTAAAGGTTTCATTGCAAAATTTCTTTAGGAGTGCTTTAATAGTCTGATGACTACGTTCAAGAAAACCCTGTGAAGCAGGATGGTAGGGGCTGGACAGTACCTGTGTGATGTTGAACTCTTCCAGTGAGATCACTTGAAGAGATCACTGGTGAAGTTGGTGCCACAGTCACTTTGAACCTCTCTTGGAAATCCATACTGGGTGAAGATCTTCATTAGCTGTTTCACCACAGTAGCAGCCGTAATGTTCTTTACTGGAACTGCTTTGGGGAATCTGGTGGTAGGACACAAGATAGTTAGTATATAGGCGTTGCCAGAACTGGTCCGGGGTAAAGGACCAACACAGTCTATGATGAGTCTGTGGAAAGGTTCTGCAGGCACCTGGATAGGAGTCAATGGAGCCTGGGGAATAGAGATGTTAGGTTTACCTGCCACCTGACATGAATGACACTGTTGCACATACTTTTTGACGTCTTTTACCATACCTGGCCAGTAGTAGTCTTGTCTGATTCCGTGGTAGGTTTTGTTAAACCCATAGTGAGAAAGAGCTCCGTGGGCCAGGTGTAGAATATCGGGCCGTAGGCTGGTGGGAATCACTAGTTGTTCGACATTTGCCCAATCGTCGTCCTCCTTCAGCTTACTGGGTCTGTACCTGCGGTAGAGCAACTGATTCTCTAGGAAGAACCCAGGGATACTGTCAGGTTGAGTCTCAGCCTGGAAGAATAATGGTGGTAATGATTGATCTTCCCTCTGTAACTTACGGAACTTCAAGCTGGTAAGATTAGGTGGTAGATTCTGAGGGTCTTGAGGGACAGCGGTAGCAGTAGAGTCAGCTGGTTGCGGGCGTGCAGCTTGTGCACAGGTGGTCATCAAAACCGGAGGAGAAACTTCATCACTTTCTTGGACCACTGCTGAAACATACTCAAAGATGGGATTGTCCACTACAGAGTTGCACACCTGGGGTTTGTCCATGATGATCAGGTTGGACGGTTGCAAATCTTCTGCCAAGTCGTTGCCCAGGAGAAGTTGCACTCCAGACTTGGGAAAAGGCTTCTCCCTGATGGCGACTTGGACTTCACCGGTCACAAAAGGACAATCCAGGTGGACTCTGGCGAGTGGATACGGAGTGGTAGCAGTGAGGTCAGTGATAAGGATGGTTTCCCCGGTGTAGGTGTTAGGCACAGATGATTTCAATATTATGGACTGAAGAGCCGCTGTGTCCCTCAAGATCTTCAATTTGAAACGTCCCTTCGAATCTGTACCGTTGGTAGAGATAGTTCCAGGATACAGGTGTTTGCTGAAGAAAGAAAGATCATTAATATGAACACCAACATTCATCACAGGCTTACCTTACTTAGGAGGAGTCTGTTTGGGTTTAGTTGTTTCATTGCCTTTGTATTGAGCTTTCCCACATCTATCTATGGTATGTCCATAGAGCTTGCAATACTTACAATACAAGTATTGTAAGTATTGCAAGCTCTCAAGTAATTGAGAGCTTGCTTGATCTGTACCTACTTTATCATAACTGTACCAAGACTTCTTACTGGGAGGTGGTGATGGTGTCAGCCGGTGGATGCGGCTGTAGGTGTCAGCTGATTTCGCACATTTGATGTAGTCGGTTTCTTCTTTATCTGCTAAATATAAACGGACGGAAGGAGGAACACGTCTCAAGAATTCCTCAACTAGCATGAGGTTGATGAGCTCTGAAAATGTAGAGACATGTGCTGCTTCCAGCCATTTCATGAAATATCTTTTCTTGGTATTGGCAAATTCTAGAAAGGTGGTGGTACTTGCCTTTAGATAATCACGGAATTTTAGTCTGTAGCTTTCGGTGGAGAGAAGGTAGGCGTCCAGAACTGCTTGCTTCAGGGTCTGGTAGTAATTCTCAGACGCTAAGGTACTGAGAGTAACTGCAGCTCTACCTGTGAGATGCACTCTGAGAAGGGTAGACCCAATGGTCTACCCTTCTATTGACCCAATGGTCTATTGCAGATCAATATCTGCAGGCCAGCTACGTTTATTAGCTAGGGTCTCAAAAGTGGTGAAAAAGACATCAATCTCTGTCTCAACGAATGGTGACATTTACTTACTTGCATGGGAGACATTGAAACTTACGGGAAGACTAGCGGTAGCTTGTTGGCGTTGAGTGAGGTGTGTAGTTTCCAACGTGAGGTCTCGTTGACGACATTCTATAGCCATATCCGCTTGCTGTTTGTCATGCTCGCGTTGTATCTCCATGTGGCGTTGTTTTGTTTCAAGCTGTATTCGCTCACGCTCTCTGAATAGGGCCATCTCACGTTCTTGCTCTTCTTTCCTCATTGCAGCGTCTCTTTCCCTCAGTTGTAGAGCTTCTTTCGCCAGGGCCGCCTCTCTTTCTTGCTCTTCTTTCCTGATTGCAGCTTCTTCTTTCCTCATTTGTAGAGCTTCTTGCTGTTGCTCCCGCTCGAGTTTTGCAAGTTCGAGCTTGAGTTTTATAGTTGCCAGATCATGTTTATCTGCAATAGAATAAGTTTCGTGAGTTTCAGAGTCAATCTTCCCTTCATCTAAGAGGTGATCCATTATTAAGTTATGCAATTCATTTTTGTTGGCTCCATGGGGAACATCTAGTTGATACTCGTGTGCAAGAGTTTGTAATTCGGTTCTCTTGGCACGACTTAAGGTTCCTATTTCACCTGCTGGATCATTACGAAAAGCTGGGAGACGAAACATGGTGAAAAATAGCAAATAAATGTGCACGAATACTTGTGATATGGTAAATGTCAGTATCAGGATAACGTGGCAACTGGTAACTATCCTGTGGAATTTAATATTTAACAATTAATGTTAATTTTTAGAATGGTAAATGATTAGTCAATCAAAATCGCAGGAAATCTTGTACCCGGTACACAATGTAAGAGAATAAGGGCAAGAAAATCCTACTAAATAAATGAAACTGAGTTTCTAAAACAAATGAAACATTTAAGTGTTCCAAAAGTGAATAAGGTAGTCCAAGAATGTAGGCATACCTTGCCGAGTCTCTATAGGACAGAAGCAATGTTTTCCCACTAAATGAAATATGATACTTACTGAATTAGCGAACTTTGTGCTCTGAAAAAAGAAAGCTAATTCCCTACCTAAGTAAATATCATCATCTCAGACCGACGTTTAGGGGTACGAGTGTCAACTGGTGACGAGAACTGCTGCTGAGGTCCCAACTCAGCAACGTAGTCCGAGCTAGAGGAACTATGGCCCTCTTTATGCTCCTTCGGTCGGATTGCAGAAGATAGGGTGCTTTGACCCGAAGACAAACCAAAGTACCAGGGTATCCAAAATGATGATCTGTCTGAGATTGAGAAATATCCTAGGGACAAAAGGTGGTAAACACGAGTAATAACACGGAGGGAGAGATGACCAATTAAGAGAATGACTGCGGCCTACAGTCACCACGTAATCCAAAGTTATCCAACACTCACTATATGCTACTCTCGGAATACACAATACACACAACACCATATAAATATTAAAAGTAATGATAATATTGAAAAGCAACTGTATCAAAGCCAAGTACACTTACCACAAATTGACGTTCTGGTACTAGTACCTGAGTGAAGCTCCGTGGACAGGCCCCCATTAATTGTTTCGGGAAAGTGTTGGAGTGTAGATGTTCGGAAGTCCTCCAATGGCAGGTGTCAATGCCTAGTCACACTTACAAAAAAAAAGATAGATTGCTTGCCTGTTTTCTGTCTGTCTGTGGTAAAGTAAGGAAAGACACGCAAAACACAATGTATGAACAATGAAACTTTAATTAATATATAAAAGAAATATAAACAAAGACAATCCCTTGGCAATATACAGTGCAAAAGAACAAGTCAAAAACAATATAACATAAATGAATAATAGGGATGAAGTTACTCTACAATAATAATAAAGTTAAAGGTGAAAAATAATTAGGTGCTGAGAATATTAGCGCTAGCTGAGAAACATCCAGCTGATACACAGCGTATATCAGTTAGTTGTTCACGGCTTGAGAGCACAAGGATATTCTGACTTCAATGGCTGGACCAAGCCCAGACATCGACTCAGGTAGAGGGCGCTGAAGTGCAGTGTGCAGGTGTGCAGTCGGCGAGTCACCAATCAGGAGCAGGCAGGCTGGGAAGGGAAGTTGGCTGGTTGATGACGAGCCGGCGTGGAGGGAGTGGAGTAGGGGGGTCTTGGGTACGTTTTGCCTCCTGGTCAAAACGTTTTATGCTATTGGGAGACGTATCTTGAAGGTAGCATCTTAATCTTGAATAATAAACGTAACTTCATGTAGAGAAGAGCAGGCTCAATCTCTCTTGAAAGAGATTATCGTCACAATGTTTAGTCATAATCTATTTAATTTAATATCTTTTAATGGTGAAGGTGTAAATATATTGGTGAATATACTCCTAAAAGGATCTGTGTATTGTTTATCCCCCCTTACTCTTTATTGCACTATATAGCCATTTCTTGCAAGCATACTACCGACTTGGGGTCAGATACGCTAAACAAGTTTAATCCATCAAGAACTCGGTTACTGTTCCTAAGTGGCCATAACATTCACTTTCTACGGTTAGTCCTGTACAAAGCTAACACATGCATTTCGGGGGTCACACATGACCAGGGTCACAACTCTCTTGCCCCACCGACAATCTTTCATCATGTGACCACATCCGTTACATTTACAGCATTTTATTTGGAAGAAGTCTCTTTTGTATCCTCCTGAGTCGCTTTGACTTTGTCCACTCGAGTTTGAGGTTTTCTGCGCAGGCGCACCACCTGCACTCTGCTTGGTTTGACTGCACTCTGGACTCTTCACTCCTCGGTACATAATTAGCTTCTCGTCTAGCTCCGGCCGGCAGACTTGGCAACTTTTCTTCAAGGGGCTTGGGGCCACCACACTTATTTACCAGTCCCCGACAAATTTGTCCCCTTCCCCCATGCTCCACTAGGTCTGCCATAATTACGTCTCACATCACTTTTCAATCTGCTTTCCCTCAAGCTATGATCAGCCTTTGTAATCACATTTGACACTATCGGCTGTGTCTCTCACATTCTTCACTCCTGCCTCTTGGATCTTAAATTTCGTTTCAGGGTGCATCATTTCCAGAAATTTCTCCATAATCATCAATTGTTTCAAATCACCATAGGATTCTACACTGACAGCTTCTGTACATTTCTGAAAACGCCTTTCCAGGTCTCTTGCCGTTTCAGCGAATGTACTTGCAGGAACCTTCGTTATTATTTCTCTGAAGCACTTTATGTAATATTCAGGAGTTAACAGGAAGGAACGCAATATGCTGCTCTTTACAGTAAAGTAATCTTGGCATTCCTCGAATGACAACTGGGTATACGCTTCTCTGGCAGCGCCGGTCAACCGTAACTGTATCATTTGAGCCCACTCTTTCTGCGGCCACTGTCTGATGTTGGCTATCTTCTCAGAAAGCGCGAAGAACCTCTCTGACTCCTCAGGCACAAATAGGGTAATGACTTTTTCTCTAACTTTATTATCCGGTGGGTGCGAAACGTGCATGGTGTCTTCTGGTAACCCACGTTGAATCCTTTGCTCTGCCAAAGCTCTATTTGCTTCTGTCTCCATTTGTTTTGTTCTCTCCTTTTCGTTTTCTTGTTCCAACTCCAGTTTTCTTATTCTGGTTTTCTCTTTTTCTTGTTCCACTTTGGTTCTCACTTTTTTTTACCTCTAATTCTAATGTCAACCTCTCCAACTGGAACCACCGCTCTTTGTCCTCATGCTGCATCTGGAGCTCTAGCTGAAATCTTTCCAAGCTCCTATTCCTGCTACTGCGGCTTCTTCTACTTCTCCTACTTGATCCTTGGGATCTCACTTCATCCCATTCATAATCCTCCTTTTCACTTCCAGCTCCTTTCTGGGCTCCTTACTCAACCGCTTCATTCCTAGCTCTGAACTGTCTGAGGATCTCATCCTTCATTCTGACCACTTTAGATGACTTCCCCCTTTACACCACAGTTCTCTGCTATTTGCTTTAACTGCTCTTTGATGCAACCCTCCAAATCTTCAAGTTTGTCCGACTCTCCAAAAACTTGCAGCTTCTCCATTTTGTTCTGTGGGTCTCCCCGAGAAAGAGAGGAAGTACCTGTAGTCACAACGGCTACATACTGCTGTAATGGGTGTGTCAGTCCAACCTCTTGGAATCGAACTGTGGGTGTGTCAATTCAAAATCACGGACATGCCCCCAATTTATTCTATCAGGGGGGCGGGGGGTTGGAGGAGAGTTGGGAGAGATTTCTTTATATATACAATGAAATTTGGTTATTAGAACCAACCTGATATTAGCTAACCGTCGAGCAGAGGTCCCAACCACTCCCTGACAGAACAAACAGCCAAGCTCGGTAGCTACACTCCTGCTACTGTCGGTCGACCAGCAGTGTACACTGGAGTGCTTGCAATTATTTAGAAGATCACCCTGGTAAGCGTCTGGTTCTGGGAGAGGGGATTCAGCTCCACCTTTATTCCGGAGTACGGCTCACACTGCCTAGTTGTCAGGAGTACACACCCGCTCTTGATCCGCCATGACTCCCCGCACTCTCCTTACTGTGGGATGATCTCTCAATCCCCCTTAGTTATAGTCCACTATCACGCAAGTTACAGCCGTGTCTTTCTCTCTCTCTCTAGCCAGGAAGCCTCACCAGGACAAGAGCAAAAGCCTGCTAACAAAAATAACATTTAATACAATATACATACATGAAAAGTTATAAAACAATACAATCCCTTAGGCTGCTATCAACTGATAACACTCCGATATCGCCTTATATCTGCAACCTATAATTGTATTAGGGTGCTACTTAAACTTCGGCTTACAACTTTTTGCTCCCTTCACTGCTGTAGGCTGCAATACATGGCACCAATAAAATGTTCACATTTCGTCTACTCTACAAAATGCATCAATCTCTCACCTTGCACTGCGCCTTTCATGCCAAAACGCAATCAAGCACTCCCTTAAACATCGAGGTCAATATGATCCGCTGTTCCATTACTCGAGGTCCCCTACTACAATCTTCATCTGGGTCCTCAAAATATTCTGAAAGATACTCTTGCAGTTCCTCCAATCAGCTGGAATGAAGTCCTCCTTAAAGGTCAGTGAAGCCCTCTCCAAATGCTTCACACAAACCACGTGTAGTTCCCTACACTACTCAAAGATTCACTGTTTCTGGAGTTCCACTCCTCAACTTCAAGTCCTGCACCACTTTGCATCAGCTCACACTTGGAGTTTAGCACACACTTCTCCTCTGGTACGAAGTTCTCTCACTAACTTCTACCAGACAAACCATTGTAGTTCTCCGACACAAACGTTGCAGTTTTCCCACACAAACTTGCAAATCCATCATCAAGCCATAATAAACGTTTTCCTTACAAAACATAATGAAATGTATTCACAGAAAATAAATCTCCTCCATCCGACATCTCTTTAAACACTATTACGTCGCCGCGATGGTCCGCCCCAATCCTGGGAGGGTCAACTTGGGATTATGTCTACACACGTCGCTGGTCATCTCCCTGGTCGCGAGGCTGGAGCCTCCCTCACTCATTCAGTGCTTGTCCTTCGGCGAGGGCGGACGAATCACTGCTCCCTCCAGCATGTTTTCTCTAACCTCTTATTTGAGTTCACTGTCACAATAAAGTTTATGTCCTTCATACATAAAAAATTCCCATGATTGCTGGGCACACGATCAAGCACAGGCAACCACTATAACAACTGTTATATGAGCTTACCGCAGAATTTGTATCTCGAGGGCACTCAGCTGAGGGGCTCCTAGAGGTCGTCCTCTAAGACATTTGTGACGAGATAAATTTATGTTCGTGCAGTCTCTCTAGGCAGATGGAATACCAGTCATATAAAATAAAAACAAAAACTAAAAAAAAAAAAGGAACAAAATTAGACTGCAAGTTGAATCTTCACGTTGAGGCAACTGTGGGATATGACATACAGAACAAAGTTTTTAAAATACTTTAATAGAAAACTGACGTTTAAACAAAGTATAAAACAAAAATATTATCCAAGCTTGGCTTCATACAGAGTGCAAATCAAACAAGTCAAACAAACAATTAAATTTACGTTACGTTAATTTATGAATACTAGAAAATGGTGCGGGAATACAGTGAGCTATGACCGCATAAATCTGTTCCCACACCGAAGTATGTCAGTAGACCTAGTCAGTAGAGCACTCAGGAGTAATCTGACTAGCTGGAGCGTCAAGTCTCTATATATTGGGAACGATGGCCGTCCAGGTGGCGCTGAAGTCGTACATAACTATGAATCGGCTCGCGGTAACGACCACTGAGCTTTTTCTCTGTGGGGTGGCATGAGCTCACAGCCAGGTGCGAGGAGGGTGACAGCTGTGGTGTAGGGGGGGAGGTAGTCCACCGTCTAGACTTTGAGAAGTAGTTGTTGTTTCTCTTGTGGCTGCATTTCTTGAATATATAGACGTGGTATGATAGAATGGGTGAGGATGGAGCAGGTCGAATCTCTTATTAGAGAGATTACCATGACACATTCAATAAAGTTTCTTTGTGACAGCCTTACAGCTCTTGATGAGTACATTAAGTCGTCCAACAGGCTTCACACATAAACGCCTGCTTGATTCCCTCCTCTTGAAGGAGCAAACAGTCAGGGTTTCTCCCACTGCCAGGAGTTCAACAAAGCACAACCCTCTCTCATGACATCTGGGACTCGTGTAAGAACATAACGTACTACTAGTCCCATGTCATGTTACCAAATTATTGACATCTCATTTCATGTCACTCATTTACATGCTCATCCTCTGCTCATTTTTTTAAAACTATTCACTGACATTTATTATACATTTAATATACACATCTTTTCTCTGACCTCTCATTCAGGTCCAGAATGCAGAATAACTCTCTCTCTGGCGAAGACTGTTTCACCCAGGCTACATGGGGTCATAACACACTAGCAGGTGCACTAATCAATAGGCCATCCTCAAATCATTAAAAGAACTGAGAATCGGGCAGCTTTTCCGCGAAACCTCAGTTCCCAATGATACCAGTGGGATGGCATATATATATATATATATATATATATATATATATATATATATATATATATATATATATATATATATATATATATATATATATATATATATATATATATATGTCGTACCTAGTAGCCAGAACGCACTTCTCTGCCTATTATTCAAGGCCCGATTTGCCTAATAAGCCAAGTTTTCATGAATTAATTGTTTTTCGACTACCTAACCTACCTAACCTAACCTAACCTAACTTTTTCGGCCACCTAACCTAACCTAACCTATTAAGATAGGTTAGGTTAGGTTAGGTAGGGTTGGTTAGGTTCGGTCATATATCTACGTTAATTTTAACTCCAATAAAAAAAAATTGACTTCATACACAATGAAATGGGTAGCTTTATCATTTCATAAGAAAAAAAATAGAGAAAATATATTAATTCATGAAAACTTGGCTAATTAGGCAAATCGGGCCTTGCATAGTAGGCCAAGAAGTGAGTTCTGGCTATTAGGTACGACATATATATATATATATATATATATATGTATATATATATATATATATATATATATATATATATATATATATATATATATATGTATGTATGTATATATATATATATATGTATATATGTATATATATATATATATATATATATATATATATATATATATATATATATATATATATAAATATATATATATATATATATCTATGTCGTACCTAGTAGCCAGAACGCACTTCTCAGCCTACTATGCAAGGCCCGATATGCCTAATAAGCCAAGTTTTCCTGAATTAATATATTTTCTCAAATTTTTTTCTTATGAAATGATAAAGCTACCCATTTCATTATGTATGAGGTCAATTTTTTTTTATTGGAGTTAAAATTAATGTAGATATATGACGGAACCTAACCAACCCTACCTAACCTAACCTAACCTATCTTTATAGGTTACGTTAGGTTAGGTAGCCGAAAAAGTTAGGTTAGGTTAGGTTAGGTAGTCGAAAAACAATTAATTCATGAAAACTTGGCTTATTATGCAAATCAGTCCTTGCATAGTAGGCTGAGAAGTGCGTTCTGGCTACTAGGTACGACATATATATATATATATATATATATATATATATATATATATATATATATATATATATATATATATATATATATATGTATATATATATATATATATATATATATATATATATATATGTCGTACCTAGTAGCCAGAACTCACTTCTCAGCCTACTATTCAAGGCCCGATTTGCCTAATAAGCCAAGTTTTCCTGAATTAATATATTTACTATAATTTTTTTCTTATGAAATGATAAAGCAACCTTTTTCTCTATGTATGAGGTCAATTTTTTTTTATTGGAGTTAAAATTAACGTAGATATATGACCGAACCTAACCAACCCTACCTAACCTAACCTAACCTATATTTATAGGTAAGGTTAGGTTAGGTAGCCAAAAAAAGCTAGGTTAGGTTAGGTTAGGTAGATTAGGTAGACGAAAAAACATTAATTCATGAAAACTTGGCTTATTGGGCAAATCGGGCCTTGAATAGTAGGCTGAGAAGTGCGTTCTGGCTATTAGGTACGACATATATATATATATGTCGTACCTAGTAGCCAGAACTCACTTCTCAGCCTACTATGCGAGGCCCGATTTGCCTAATAAGCCAAGTTTTACTGAATTAATATATTTTCTCTAATTTTTTTCTTATGAAATGATAAAGCTACCCATTTCATTATGTATAAGGTCAATTTTTTTTATTGGAGTTAAAATTAACGTAGATATATGACCGAACCTAACCAACCCTACCTAACCTAACCTAACCTATCTTTATAGTTTAGGTTAGGTTAGGTAGCCGAAAACGTTAGGTTAGGTTAGGTTAGGTAGGTTAGGTTGTCGAAAAAACATTAATTCATGAAAACTAGGCTTATTAGGCAAATCGGGCCATGCATAGTAGGCTGAGAAGTGAGTTCTGGCTACTAGGTACGACATATATATATATATATAAATATATATATACATATATATATATATATATATATATATATATATATATATATATATATATATATGTCGTACCTAGTAGCCAGAACTCACTTCTCAGCCTACTATTCAAGGCCCGATTTGCCTAATAAGCCAAGTTTTCCTGAATTAATATATTTACTAAAATTTTTTTCTTATGAAATGATAAAGCAACCGTTTTCTCTATGTATGAGGTCAATTTTTTTTTATTGGAGTTAAAATTAACGTAGATATATGACCGAACCTAACCAACCCTACCTAACCTAACCTAACCTATATTTATAGGTAAGGTTAGGTTAGGTAGCCAAAAAAAGCTAGGTTAGGTTAGGTTAGGTAGGTTAGGTAGACGAAAAAACATTAATTCATGAAAACTTGGCTTATTAGGCAAATTGGGCCTTGAATAGTAGGCTGAGAAGTGCGTTCTGGCTATTAGGTACGACATATATATATATATATATATATATATATATATATATATATATATATATATATATATATTGTGACGGTAACGCGTTGGTGTTCGGCTGTTTAAGGCTAGGGGTATGGCCTCGTCACATAGTTATAAAAAAAAATAGAAAAACTGGAACTTCGTCTGTGGTAAGGTAAGGAGAAGACACACAAAACACAAGTAAACTTTAACAATGAAATTTTAATTACGTTAAATAAATCAAAACATGAAAATAATGCACAAACAAATATGTATAATAAAATCAATCAATCAAAATAATAAGAATACTTAAATGACACAATGAAAAGTTACGTTAAGGCAAAATAACAAGAAGTGCAACACAAAGGTAAGTGGGAGGTGCTGGAATATTGGCTTAAAGCCACCACCTCTCTCAGTACACGCTAACGTCTAGCTGGGAGGAGTGCTGGCTACGAAAGCACTGAACATTCTGAGGACTGATGTTGGGGCGACCCCAGACATCAGGTAGTATTGGGGGGGGCGAGGCAGGTGCAGCCAGACCGGCGACCAATCAGCGGAGCCGTAGCGATCAACGGGTAGTTTGGTGGTTGGAGTTCGAACAGGTGGCTGGCTGCATACGTTTCTGCTCACCCTGGCAAGCCTTGCTGGTGTTGTTGTCGTTGTTGGACATTTCTTCCATAGTCTTTTTATATAATTGTGAAGACGTAATTATGGAGGGAAGAGCAGGCTCAATCTCTTGAAGGAGATTATCGTCACAACTCTCCCCCGAAGCCTGCGGTTCTGGAAGAAGTACGTCGTTATGTGGTGGAGTAATGGATGGAGTTGCTTCTACTTCATAAACTCTGGAGAGATCATGGGCTAAGATGTTGTCAGACTCTTGGTATAGCGTGTCTCCAGGTTGAATTTCTGCAGTTAGCAAGCCCATAGTAGAAGACGTTGAGATGAGAAGTGGGCGTGCTGCAGGAGGTGTAGGGTGGTGTGGTCCGTATTGATGGTGGACCGAGCACTTTTCAGGTGTGGAGTGAAGTGCTGAAGCTTCAGGATGAGGAAGAGTAGCTCCTTGCCAATTGTTCCGTCGTTCCTTGTAGCAGTAGTCGCCGACAGGTGAATTCTTCTCGCCTCGTTGCTGCATCACGACACCACCATCGTCGGTACCATTGGCGTCGACATGGAGGATGTAGGGCTTATCTGACGAGGTGAGAGTGGAATTAGAAGAGGGCATAGGAGCACGATTATTATCCTGAAAGCATTTGGGAAGATCATTAAGGATTTTGGAATTAGAAAGCGCCGACTCCTTGTCAGTGCTTTCGGGAGAAGAAGCCGGGATGGTCTCACTGTGGATGTAGGGTTCTGTGAAGGTAGAACAATTAATCAAGACAGTGGGAGGAGTACCATTATATTGCTTCAGGAGGTTGACGTGGCACAGCTGGGTCTTCCGCCGCCTATCTGGAGTCTCTATGACGTATGTGTTGTTGCTTCTGCACTCTTTGACGCAGTAGGGTCCTGAAAATTTGTTTTGTAAAGGTGAACCTGGGATAGGGAAATAAGCAAGGACGAAGTCTCCCGGCTTGAATTTTCTTACTTTGCTGGTCTGGTCGTAATGAGTCTTCATTCTCACCTGGGCTTTCAATAGATTATCATGGGCAAAGCGGTGGACTCTCTCTAGAATGTGCTGAAGGTTTTGAAGAAACTGGGGCACATTCTGATGCTCACTGAAGGTGGCATCTCTGAGAGAGTCTTTGAAAGCCTTAAGGGGAGTACGGCACTTACGGCCGTAGAGCATCTCATAAGGAGATACTCCTAGGGACTCATTGGGGAGACTTCTGAAAATACACATTATTAGGTCAATCTGCTTATCCCAATCCTTCGAGGTTTCACTACAAAACTTTTTCAAGAGTGCTTTGATGGTCTGATGACTACGTTCAAGAGAACCCTGTGAAGCAGGATGATAGGGGCTGGACAATACCTGTTTGATGTTGAACTCCTCCAGTGTCCTTTTGAAGAGATCACTGGTGAAGTTGGTGCCACAGTCACTTTGAATCTCCCTGGGAAATCCGTATTGAGTGAAGATCTTCAATAGATGTTTGATAACCGTAGCAGCCGTGATGTTCTTCACTGGAACTGCTATGGGAAATCTGGTGGTAGGACACAGGATGGTTAGGATGTAGGCGTTACCTGAACTGGTCCGAGGTAAAGGACCAACACAGTCTATTATGAGTCTGTGGAAAGGTTCCGCAGGCACCTGTATGGGAATCAGTGGTGCTCTGGGAATGGAGACGTTCGGTTTGCCTGCCATCTGACATGTATGACACTGTTTTACGTACTGTTTGACGTTATTTACCATACCTGGCCAGTAGTAGTCTTGACGAATCCCATGGTAAGTCTTGTTGAAGCCGTAGTGGGAGAATGCTCCGTGGGCCAGGTGTAGAATAGTGGGCCGCAGGCTGGTGGGAATCACAAGTTGTTCGATGTTGGCCCAATCGTCCTCCTCCTTCAGTTTACTGGGTCTATATCTGCGGTAGAGCAAGTCGTTCTCTAGGAAGAACCCAGGAATACTGTCGGGTTGAGTCTCAGCCTGGAAAAACAATGGTGTTAAAGTAAGATCTTCCCTCTGCAACTTACGGAACTCCAACTTGGTCAGATGCGGGGGTAGTTTCTGAGGGTCTTGAGGGACAGCGGTAGCAGTAGAGTCAGCTGGCTTTGGACGTGCGGCTTGTGCACGGGTGGTCACGAGAACCGGAGGAGAAACTTCATCACTCTCTTGAACCTCTGCTGGAACATACTCAAGAATAGGGTTACTTGGCACAGAGTTACACACCTGGGGTTTGTCCATGACGATCAGGTTGGTCGGTTGCAGGTCTTCTGCCAAGTCGTTGCCTAGGAGAAGTTGCACTCCAGGCATGGGAAAAGGCTTTTCCCTGACGGCGACTTGGACTTCCCCGTTCACGTAGGGACAATCCAGGTGGACTCTGGCGAGAGGGTATGGAGTGGTAGCAGTGAGGTCAGTGATGAAGACTGTTTCCCCGGTGTAGACTATGTTGGGCACAGCCGACTTCAAGATGATCGATTGTAGAGCTGCTGTGTCCCTCAAGATCTTCAATTTGAAACGTCCCTCCGGATTTGAACCGTTGGCAGAGACAGTTCCAGTATACAGGTGGTTACTGAAAAGAGAAAGATCATTAACATCAACACCAACATTCATCACAGGCTTACCGGACTTAGGAGGAGTTGGTTTGGGTCGTTGTTGGTCAGTGGTTCCCTTGTATTGAGACTTACCACACTTGTCTATGGTATGTCCATAGAGTCTACAATACTTGCAGTACAGTTGTGAACCAGCTTGATCGGGGCTCACCTTTTCGTAACTGTACCACGACTTCTTACTGGAGGATGGTTCAGGTGTCAGCCGGTGGATGAGGCTGTAAGTGTCAGCCGACTTAGCACACTTCAGGTAGTCGGTTTCTTCTTTATCTGCTAAGTAGAGGCGGACAGGAGGCGGCACACGTCTCAAGAATTCTTCAACAAGCATCAGGTTGACGAGTTCTGTAAAAGTAGAGACATGTGCTGCTTCCAGCCATTTCATGAAATACCTCCGTTTCGTGTTAGCAAACTCGAGGAAGGTAGTGGTACTTGCCTTCAGGTGGTCACGGAATTTCCTTCTATAACTTTCGGTGGAAAGTAGGTAGGCGTCCAACACTGCTTGTTTCAGAGTGTAGTAGTCATTCTCAGACGCCAAAGTACTGAGTGTGACTGCAGCTCTACCTGTAAGATGGACTCTGAGAAGTGTGGCCCATTGGTTGACAGGCCAACTGAGTTGATTAGCAAGGGTTTCAAAGGTGGTAAAGAACACATCAACTTCTGCTTCTACAAAGGATGGCATTAACTTACTTGCATGTGATATATTAAAACTGACGGGAAGATTGGCAGTAGCTTGTTGGCGTTGAGTGAAGTGGGAAGTTTCCAAGGCGATTTCACGTTGACGACACTCTAGAGCCAGAGTTGCTTGTTGCTTGTCATGTTCGCGTTGCATCTCCAACTCGCGTCGTTTGGTTTCAAGCTGTACTCGTTCCCGCTCCTGGAGTGTTTCAAGCTGTACACGTTCCCGCTCCTGGAGTAGTGCAATCTCACGTTCTTGTTCTTCTCTCCGTATGGTAGCTGCTTCTCTTTGCTGCTCACGTTCAATCTTAGCCAGCTCTAGTTTAAGTTTCAGCGTTGCCAAATCAGTTTTATCTGCAATATAGTAAGTTTCATGAGTTTCAGAGTCTATCTTACCTTGCTCTAAATAGTAATCCAGCAACAGGTTGTGTAGGTCATTTTTGTTGGCTTGGTAGGGAACTTCTAGTTGATACTCATGTGCAAGAGTTTGTAATTCAGTCCTCTTGGCACGACTTAAAGTCCCTATTTCACCTGCTGGATTTGCACGGAAAGTTTGGAGACGAAACATGGTGAAATTAGCAAATAAAGGTACACGAATGTTCAATAATGAAATGTCAGAAACAGGACAACGTGGCAACTGGTACCTATCCTGTGTGATCTTTAACAATTAACGTTAAGTGAAAGATATTAAATGATTAAATTAAATCAAGGGCGCAGGAAATCTTGTACCCGGTACTCATGTAAGAGAATAAGGGCAAGAAAATCCTACTAACAAATGAAACAGAGTTTCGAAAACAAATGAAACAGTTAAATGCTTCAAAAGTAAAATTGGTAGTCCAAGGATGTAGGCATACCTTGCCAAGTCTCTATAGGACATAAAGCAAGTTTTTCCTACTGAATTTAATATGATACTTACAGAATTAGCGAACTTTTGTGCTCTGAAAAAATAAGCTAATTCCCTACCGTTGTATGTATCATCATCTCTGACTGACGTGTAGGGGTGCGAGGTGTCAACTGGTGACGAGAACTGCTGCTGAGGTCCCAATTCAGCAACTAAAGTTCGAGCTAGAGGAACTATGGCCCTCTTTGTCCTCCTACAGTCAGATTGCAGAAGATTGGGTACTCTTGACCCGGGGCAGACCACAGTACCAGGGTACCAATATGATGATCTGTCAGAATGAGAAATATTCAAGGGACATAGATGGTAAATACGAGTAATAACAAGGAGGGAGAGATGACCAATAAGAGTATGACTGAGGCCTACAGTCACCACGTAATCCAAAGTTGTCTCACCTTCACTATATGTTACTCTCGTAATGCACAATACACCGCACCTTATAAAAAATGAAATTGAATGAAAAATAGTAAAGCTACGTTAACAAAGTTAAATACGCTTACCATAAATTACCACTTGGCACCAGTACCTGAGTGAAGCTCCCGGACAGGCCCCCATATAACTTGTGACGGTAACGCGTTGGTGTTCGGCTGTTTAAGGCTAGGGGTATGGCCTCGTCACATAGTTATAAAAAAAAATAGAAAAACTGGAACTTCGTCTGTGGTAAGGTAAGGAGAAGACACACAAAACACAAGTAAACTTTAACAATGAAATTTTAATTACGTTAAATAAATCAAAACATGAAAATAATGCACAAACAAATATGTATAATAAAATCAATCAATCAAAATAATAAGAATACTTAAATGACACAATGAAAAGTTACGTTAAGGCAAAATAACAAGAAGTGCAACACAAAGGTAAGTGGGAGGTGCTGGAATATTGGCTTAAAGCCACCACCTCTCTCAGTACACGCTAACGTCTAGCTGGGAGGAGTGCTGGCTACGAAAGCACTGAACATTCTGAGGACTGATGTTGGGGCGACCCCAGACATCAGGTAGTATTGGGGGGGGCGAGGCAGGTGCAGCCAGACCGGCGACCAATCAGCGGAGCCGTAGCGATCAACGGGTAGTTTGGTGGTTGGAGTTCGAACAGGTGGCTGGCTGCATACGTTTCTGCTCACCCTGGCAAGCCTTGCTGGTGTTGTTGTCGTTGTTGGACATTTCTTCCATAGTCTTTTTATATAATTGTGAAGACGTAATTATGGAGGGAAGAGCAGGCTCAATCTCTTGAAGGAGATTATCGTCACAATATATATATGTCGTACCTAGTAGCCAGAACGCACTTCTCAGCCTACTATGCAAGGCCCGATTTGCCTAGTAAGCCAATTTTTCATGAATTAATTGTTTTTCGACTACCTAACCTACCTAACCTAACCTAACCTAACTTTTTCGGCTACCTAACCTAACCTAACCTATAAAGATAGGTTAGGTTAGGTTAGGTAGGGTTGGTTAGGTTCGGTCATATATCTACGTTAATTTTAACTCCAATAAAAAAAATTGACCTCATACATAATGAAATGGGTAGTTTTTTCATTTCATAAGAAAAAAAATTGAGAAAATATATTAATTCATGAAAACTTGCCTTATTAGGCAAATCGGGCCTTGCATAGTAGGCTGAGAAGTACGTTCTGGCTACTAGGTACGACATATATATATATATATATATATATATATATATATATATATATATATATATATATATATATATATATATATATATATATATATATATATATATATATATATATATATATATATATATATATATATATATATATATATATATATACATGTAGACTCTTCAGAGGTTGCATGGCGTTTTACCTTTCTTCTTATGATGTCTTCAACAAAATCATTAGAGAAGCTGTTGTTGACTAGGACCTGCCTTACCCTACAGAGTTCTTCATTGACTTGCTTCCATCCTAAGCTGTGGCTGAGAGCACGGTCAATGTAAGCATTGACAACATTCCTCTTGTACCTGTCTGGGCAGTTACTATTGGCATTGAGGCACATTCCTATGTCTGTTTTCTTAGTGTAGATTGCAGTGTGGAAGCCTCTGCTCCTTTCCGTGACTGTTACCTCTAGAAAGGGCAGCTTCCCATCCTTCTCCATCTCGTAAGTGAAACTCAACATAGAATTCCACTCAAATGCCTCCTTCAGCTCCTGCAGACTTCTGACATCAGGTGCCTGTGTAAAAATGTCGTCAACATACCTGCAGTATATGGCAGGTTTCAAGTTCATGTCAACTTAGACCTTCTGTTCGATGGTACCCATGTAGAAGTTCGCAAACAGGACACCTAGGGAAGAACCCATGGCGACCCCATGAGCCGGTCGGCCGAGCGGACAGCACGCTGGACTTGTGATCCTGTGGTCCTGGGTTCGATCCCAGGCGCCGGCGAGAAACAATGGGCAGAGTTTCTTTCACCCTATGCCCCTGTTACCTAGCAGTAAAATAGGTACCTGGGTGTTAGTCAGCTGTCACGGGCTGCTTCCGGGGGGGGGTGGAGGCCTGGTCGAGGACCGGGCCGCGGGGACACTAAAAAAGCCCCGAAATCATCTCAAGATAACCTCAAGATGACCCCATCTACTTGCTTATACATGTGCCCATCCGGGCTCAAGAAAGGTGCCTCTTTAGTACAAGCTTGGAGTAGTTTCCTTAGAATATTTTCTGGTATGTCAAGAGGAGTACAGGCCGGATCACGATACATTCTGTCCGCTATCATCCCGATTGTTTCATCCACAGGTACATTGGTAAATAACTTGGACTTGGTTAACAAGTTGTCTGGTTTGAAATTAAATTATGATTTTTAAACTTGTGAGTTTTGATGTTCAAAACTAGTGAAGCTCTGTTCACTAGGGTTCCTGTTGATGACCTGTTGGCATTCTTTCGGGATCTACTCCCTAAGTATAATTTAACTTTACCTACTAACACCATGAACAAATCCACAAGGGCCGTGACGAGGATTTGTTCATTTGATGCATCACGTTAGTTTGATCTCTGTGTGTGTACTAACACCATTATTGAACTTATAAAATTGTGCATTAAAGATAAATTTTTCAGCTTTAATGATTCATTTTATAAACAAAGATTTGGCATGGCGATGGTTAATCCCCTCTTCCCTGTTTTGAGCAATTTGTACATGGAATGTTTTGAAACAAATATCCTTCCCAGGATTTTACCCTCAAATTTGGTTTGGTACAGGTACGTTGACGATATTTTATGCCTGTGGCCGGTTAACCATGACGAAACTGATTTTCTCAATCAACTTAATTCGCTGGTTCCATCAATTAAATTCACAATTGAGAACGAAGTGAATGGTGTTCTGCCTTTTTTAGACATAATGATTCACAGAATCGGTAGGAGTTTCAAATTCAATGTGTATAAGAAACCTACCAATGTGTGCTCGTATGTCCATTTTTACTCAAATCATTATGTTCAGGTTAAGCGGGCAGTTTTTTCTGGTATGTTTCTCACAGCCCTGAGAGTTTGCAGTCCGGAATTTTTTATGAAGAAATAACGAATATATTTTAAATTGGGAAGAAGTTAAAATACCCAAAATCGATTTGGATCTTGCGTTTGGTCAAGCAAAAAGGACGTTCTACAAACAGACTACTAAGTCTAAACCAGAACTAAAAAATTCGTTGGTATTACCATATTCTGATGGTCTAGTAAATCTTGCCCCAGCCCTGAAGAACCTTAATATTAATCTAGTGTTCAAAATTGATAATAGTTAAGTCCATGTTAATTAAGAACTCGCCCTCGTCTGTAGCAGGTTGTGTGTACTTCATCCCTTGTAATGAGTGTGCATGTGTTTACATCGGCCAAACAGCTAAATCTCTTTCCTCGCGTTTAAAACAGCATTCATATGCTATTCGTACAGCCCAGCACTCCAGTGCATTGTATTTACATTCCAGTTTATGTGATCATTCTATCGACTTCATAGGGGCAAAATGTATTGTTAAAAGTAAGGATTTCGTTGAACGAAACGTGAACGAGTCTGCTCTGATCAAACATTGTAAAAACAGCCTTAATGTGAGCCCCGGTATGTACAAGTTGGATCCCTATTTTAGCCTCAATATAGCACGTGAAAACAATATAGCATCCATTTTACCCGTATGGCACTTGGGGGATATTAAAAGGAGCTGCCTCGCATGGGCCAATGAACCTTCTGCGGTTACTTTCTTTCTTATATTTCCTTTCCTTCACTTATTCTTGATGGTCAGGTGATCTGCCCAGGCGGATATAAAGGTCTGATCAGCAATGTTTTCTTATCTTCATTCTACTTTGCTCTGATGAAGGCGAATTAGCCGAAAACGCGTTAAGCATTCTCTATTTTTCACATGTGGTTATTCTGCATACTTGGATCAGTGTTTTGTGATCATTGCTGTACATACATATATATATATATATATATATATATATATATATATATATATATATATATATATATATATATATATATATATATATATATATATATATAAATATATATATATATATATATATATATATATATATATATATATATATATATATATATATATATATATATATATATATATATATATATGTGTCGTACCTAGTAGCCAGAACGCACTTCTCAGCCTACTATGCAAGGCCCGATTTGCCTAATAAGCCAAGTTTTCATGAATTAATGTTTTTTCGACTACCTAACCTAACCTAACCTAACTTTTTCGGCTACCTAACCTAACCTAACCTATAAATATAGGTTAGGTTAGGTTAGGTAGGGTTGGTTAGGTCATATATCTACGTTAATTTTAACTCCAATAAAAAAAAATTGACCTCATACATAATGAAATGGGTAGCTTTATCATTTCTTAAGAAAAAAATTAGAGAAACTATATTAATTCAGGAAAACTTGGCTTATTAGGCAAATCGGGCCATGCATAGTAGGCTGAGAAGTGCGTTCAGGCTACTAGGTGCGACATATATATATATATATATATATATATATATATATATATATATATATATATATATATATATATATATATATATATATATATATATATATATATATATATATTTATATTTTTTTTTTTTTTTTTTAATTTGTGAGGGTACCACCTCTGGATATATATATATATATATATATATGGTCAGGTGATCTGCCCAGGCGGATATAAAGGTCTGATCAGCAATGTAACTACTCCGAAATTACCATCTCTTTTAAGGGTCTGAGCAGGTGGTGGAGCGGGTTAAGGCGTACCTGTTATGCCAGTGGCTGGAAGGCTTCTGTGCTGGCTAGGGTTCGAGTCTCCTGGTGGGAAAGTGTTCTAAAGTTGTATACTTCACTCTCGTGTTTAGGAGAGTTGTGCCTTAAGCATAGACACTGTGTCTTCCCATATTAACAGGGACTTGATGAAATAAACGTATAAATGACCCCTCACTTGCTCTAGTGCTCTTGGGAGGTGTTGATCTTTGGGGTATTTAAATACTCCAAAATTACCATCTCTTTTAAGGGTCTGAGCAGGTGGTGGAGCGGGTTAAGGCGTACCTGTTATGCCAGTGGCTGGAAGGCTTCTGTGCTGGCTAGGATTCGAGTCTCCTGGTGGGAAAGTGTTCTAAAGTTGTATACTTCACTCTCGTGTTTAGGAGAGTTGTGCCTTAAGCATAGACACTGTGTCTTCCCATATTAACAGGGACTTGATGAAATAAACGTATAAATGACCCCTCACTTGCTCTAGTGCTCTTGGGAGGTGTTGATCTTTGGGGTATTTAAATACTCCGAAATTACCATCTCTTTTAAGGGTCTGAGCAGGTGGTGGAGCGGGTTAAGGCGTACCTGTTATGC
The DNA here is from genome assembly GCF_040958095.1 of Procambarus clarkii. Taxonomy (NCBI): domain Eukaryota; kingdom Metazoa; phylum Arthropoda; class Malacostraca; order Decapoda; family Cambaridae; genus Procambarus; species Procambarus clarkii. The sequence goes on from NC_091187.1 coordinate 33,578,483, forward strand.
CAGTGACTGGAAGCCTTCTGTGCTGGCTAGGGTTCGAGTCTCCTGGTGGGAAAGTGTTCTAAAGTTATATATATATATATATATATATATATATATATATATATATATATATATATATATATATATATATATATATATATATATATATATATATATAATGTTTCGCCATCAGCCGACACCATTTCAGACCCATTAACTGTTGGTGAATCTGAGGTCTACAAAGCAGCCCTTTCTTTTCCACCTGGGTCACCAGGTGGCTTTACAGGGTTAAAACCTCAACATATCAAGCAAATGTTAAGTCCTGTGGTTGGTGATGCTGCACAAGATCTTCTTATGGAACTCACAAGGTTCGTCAACATGTGCCTGGCTGGTGAGATACCTGAGGTCATCAGGTCTCTCTTTTTTGGTGCCTCCCTCTGTGCTCTCGAAAAGAAGGACGAAGGAATCAGGCCAATTGCTGTTGGCAACACTCTCCGACGCCTGATTGCCAAGGCTGCTACCAGGGTTGTCAGCCAGCTAGCGGCTGAATTGCTGAAACCAATCCAGCTAGGATTTGGAATCCCCCAAGGCTGTGAAGCGGCTGCCCATGCGGCACGAGCATACATCACCAACATTTCTGATGAAGAGGCCCTGCTCAAACTGGACTTTAAGAATGCCTTCAACATGGTCAGAAGAGATGCAGTACTTTGTGCTGTACATCGCCATTTCCGGCCCCTCTACCCGTTCATACTGTCGTGCTACAGTGGTGAGTCAAAACTGCTCTTCGGTGAATATGAAATCAGATCATGTGAAGGTGTTCAGCAAGGTGATCCTCTTGCTCCCCTTCATTTTTAGTCTTAAAAGAAATCACCGAAAGCTTGTCCAGCGAGTTCAACATTTATTTTTTGCATAATGGCTTTATAGCTGGCACCGTAGACCATCTCTTGGCAGATATCAGGAAAATAAGGGAGCAAAACGTAAGCCTGGGTCTCGTCCTGAACCCTTCCAAGTGTGAAGTAGTCTCTTCCAACCCTGACATCGTAGCTTGAATAAGGTCTGCCTTGCCTGGAGCCTATGTCATTAGGGCCGAGAACAGCACCCTCCTTGGAGCCCCCTCGGGTCTAACGCCATTGAGGAGATCCTTGACAAGAAAATCGCAGACCTTAGAAGGATGGAAGACAGAATAGGTGACATCGATGCCCACGATGCTTTTTATCTCCTCACCAAATGCCTATCCCTTCCGAGGCTAACCTACTTTCTGAGGTGCGCCCCTTCTTACGACAACCGAAAGCTTGAAGAGTATGACCTCTTACTGAAGACCATGCTGGAAAAAGTTGTTAACCTCTCCCTCAACGAATGCCAGTGGAAACAAGCCACTCTTCCTGTTAGGCTCGGTGGCTTGGGTGTCCGCACCGCCACCCAAATTGCTGTCCCAGCCTTCCTGTCTTCCTCCTCAGCATCAGATGACCTGGTTAAGGAAATTCTACCTGACACCCTGAGTGATGTAGCGGGGATACAGGACCCCCACTACATGGAATGCGACACAAAATGGGGTGCCATGGCAGACCCAGTACTCAGACCAGCCATGCTGGAAGCCAAGAAACAATCCAGTTGGGACAGCCCCATTGTAGACAAAGAAGCCACAGCTTTGCTGGAGGCAGCAACAAACCCCAGTGATCGTGCACGCCTCACAGCTGTGCAGGCTCCCCATGCAGGGGACTTCCTTTTGGCAGTCCCCATGTCTGCGACAGGCACACGTCTTGATCCGCAGGAGCTCCGTATTGCAGTCGCTCTCTGCCTTGCTGCCCCTATCCACACTGTTCACTGGTGTATTTGCGGTGAGGCAGATGCTGACGAATATGGATTGCATGGCCTGCACTGTGGAAAATCGGGGGGTTGGCACACTAGACACGGCGAAGTCAATGACATCATTAAAAGAAGCCTTGCTCCGGCTCAGTGTCCAGCAGAGAGAGAGCCCCGCAACCTACTGAACCGTGACTCTGTTAGCTTTGCCGGCCGACCAGACGGAATCACACTGCGTCCATGGAAGGGTGGCAGACAGTTGGCATGGGACTATACTTGCGTATCCACCCTGGCAACCACATACATCACCCTCTCTGCCGGCACAGAAGGAGCCGCAGCGACACACAGAGAAAGACAAAAGTCAGTGAAGAACAGGCAATTAGATCATCGGTACAACTTCGTTCCAATAGGGTCTGAGACCCTAGGCCCATGGGGTGAGAGTGCAAGAAGGTTTCTTAAGGATCTTGGTTCCAAGCTCAATGACACCAAAAGAGAACCTAGAGCGGCATGTTTTCTCTTTCAGCGCTTCAGTGTCGCGATCCAGAGGGGGAATGACCGCTGCATCCTCGGTTCCTGTCCGGCGTCGGAGGAGTTTGAGGAAATCTACAGCCTCTAGGAAGCGAACTTTTTCTTTTGTCCTCTTAACGTTCATTTTTTGTATAAAATCAGATATGTATCTGTATAACCTTGCATAATAAAGTGTACACCATAATAATAAAAAGTGGGGTGGTAGGAGAAGCGAACACTCTTTCGTATTCAGAGTTAAATGGCAAGTTTTCCCTGAATGCTCTGTATTCCCTTCTCTGAGGCTGTGGGTCAGATTAATCAATGGTGTCGCAACCGTACTAAAAATTTTCACAAACCTACGATAGTAAGATGCAATGCCAAGGAAGCGCAGGAGCTGCTTCCTGGTAGTAGGTTGTGGGTAATGCTTAAATGGCTTGAGTGGATATATATATATATATATAAATATATATATATATATATATATATATATATATATATATATATATATATATATATATTTATATATATATATATTTTTTTTTTATAAATTTGTGAGGGTACCACCTCTGGTGCCAATGTGGGGACCCATAGCCTCGGAGAAGAAAATAAAAAGTATTCAGAGGAGACCTTGTGGTTTCTCACTGAACACTAATATTATCTTCTCCTACCACCCCCATTCTTTTGTATGTACACATATATTTACTTTATTTGAACTTTGTTACAAAAAAGGAGTTACATATGGGTTACAAAGATGGTTATCATAGGTTGTCGAGTTCCTCCAGCTCCTCAGATGGCGGGCAGGAACCCTGGATGCAGTGCGCATTTCCCCTCTGTATCGCCACACTGAGGCGCTGGAAAAGCTATATATATATAATATAAATAAATATATATAATATAATATAATATAAATATATATATAAAAAAAAATATATATATATATATATATATATATATATATATATATATATATATATATATATATATATATATATATATATATATATATATATATATATATATATATATATATATATGTATGTATGTTTTGTGAATATATATGTATATATATTGTATGTTCTGTAACCTTTAAATACACAATAAAGCAAAAAAAAAAAAGGGAAGGGGGTGGTAGGAGAAAAGCACACAGAAACTGTATTGGAGGGGACCTACATTCCCTCCAATGCGTTATGTGTGGTTTCCTCCTAGGCTATGGGTCCCCCTTCTTCCAGCCAGAGGTGGTACTCCCTTCCCTATTATTTTATATATATATATATATATATATATATATATATATATATATATATATATATATATATATATATATATATATATATATATATATATATATAAATATATATATATATATATATATATATATATATATATATATATATATATATATATATATATATATATGACATATATATATATATATATATATATATATATATATATGACAATGTCAGACCACGGAGGAAAAATGAAACAGGAAATTTCCTTAAGTACTTTCGTATATTAAATACATCTTCAGAAGGTCATTTTACAGATCGAGTGATGGGTATAAATAGGCAGGAAGGAGTGGTGAAGTAAGGTGAGGTACAATACTTGGACAACGCAGACGGCCCATTGGCCCATCAGATGCACGCAATTGGCACATCCGATGTAGCCCAATGGCCCATCTGATACAGCAGACATACAAGCATAATATATAGGTAATTATAACATAAAGAAGTAAATATATACAATAAATTAGTGAGACAAATGTTTTTTAATGATTCTACTTAAATCGCCCTTTAGCTGATCTATTAGAAATGGATCTAAGTTATATAGACCACTGCTAATATTCAAATTACTTTCTTTGGTGATCTGTATCAAAGCAGATTCAATTATGTTTCTGTTATAGGTGCTTTTACAATTTGTTATTGAAGAAGCACTCTCCCAATCAATTTGGTGAGCTTTTTCTGACAAATGCACAAACAAAGCATTAGACAATTGGCCATGTCTTACAGAGTATTTATGTTGCGATATTCTACATTTTAAATCTTTAGATGTTTGCTCGACATAGAACTTATTACATTCCTTACAAGGTATTTTATAAATGACGCAATTATCACTACGAGGGCTGTTCCTTACTAATAGCTTACCAACAGTGTTTTCGTAGCTAAACATTACATCTATATTAAAAAGTTTCAAGGCCTTGACAATATTCTCAAACCCAGAGAAATATGGTAAACATAACACATTCTTTGGGCGAATCCTTTCACTGCATACATTATTATAATATGTACGACGAGCTTTGTTACGACAAACTTCCAAAAAATTCAGTGGGTAACAAAGCTTAAGACCAATCGAATCAATATTCTTAAATTCTTCATCTAAGAATTCTGGACTCACAACTCGAAGAGCTCTTAGATACATTGAAGAAAAAATTGACTTTTTTACATTGTATTTATGCCCTGAAAAATAATGAACATAAGATAAATTGTTCGTAGGTTTTCTGTAAACACTAAACTTTAATGAAGAGTTTTCCCTATGAATAAGCACATCTAAGAATGGCAAACATTTATCAATTTCAGTCTCCATAGTAAATTTTATGGAGGTGACTTGGTCATTAAGTTTGGCTACAAATTCGTCTGTGTTTACATCTGAAGGCTAAATCTAAATCTACATCTAAACACTAAATTAAAGTTTAGTGTTTACAGAAAACCTACGAACAATTTATCTTATGTTCATTATTTTTCAGGGCATAAATACAATGTAAAAAAGTCAATTTTTCTTCAATGTATCTAAGAGCTCTTCGAGTTGTGAGTCCAGAATTCTTAGATGAAGAATTTAAGAATATTGATTCGATTGGTCTTAAGCTTTGTTACCCACTGAATTTTTTGGAAGTTTGTCGTAACAAAGCTTGTCGTACATATTATAATAATGTATGCAGTGAAAGGATTCGCCCAAAGAATGTGTTATGTTTACCATATTTCTCTGGGTTTGAGAATATTGTCAAGGCCTTGAAACTTTTTAATATAGATGTAATGTTTAGCTACGAAAACACTGTTGGTAAGCTATTAGTAAGGAACAGCCCTCGTAGTGATAATTGCGTCATTTATAAAATACCTTGTAAGGAATGTAATAAGTTCTATGTCGGGCAAACATCTAAAGATTTAAAATGTAGAATATCGCAACATAAATACTCTGTAAGACATGGCCAATTGTCTAATGCTTTGTTTGTGCATTTGTCAGAAAAAGCTCACCAAATTGATTGGGAGAGTGCTTCTTCAATAACAAATTGTAAAAGCACCTATAACAGAAACATAATTGAATCTGCTTTGATACAGATCACCAAAGAAAGTAATTTGAATATTAGCAGTGGTCTATATAACTTAGATCCATTTCTAATAGATCAGCTAAAGGGCGATTTAAGTAGAATCATTAAAAAACATTTGTCTCACTAATTTATTGTATATATTTACTTCTTTATGTTATAATTACCTATATATTATGCTTGTATGTCTGCTGTATCAGATGGGCCATTGGGCTACATCGGATGTGCCAATTGGGTGCATCTGATGGGCCAATGGGCCGTCTGCGTTGTCCAAGTATTGTACCTCACCTTACTTCACCACTCCTTCCTGCCTATTTATACCCATCACTCGATCTGTAAAATGACCTTCTGAAGATGTATTTAATATACGAAAGTACTTAAGGAAAATTCCTGTTTCATTTTTCCTCCGTGGTCTGACATTGTCACATTCTTAATCACGTGTTTATTTTCGTGATATACACACACATATATATATATATATATATATATATATATATATATATATATATATATATATATATATATATATAACTGAAAACTCACACCCCAGAAGTGACTCGAATCCATACTGCCAGGAGCAACGCAACTGGTATGTACAAGACGCCTTAATCCACTTGACCATCACGACCGGACCAAATGAGGTAATAGCCTAAGCTATTTGAACCACCCCACCGCCGGCACTCGGATAGTAATCTTGGGCATAGCATTTTACCAAATCACCTCATTCTTTGGGGCACACGTGAGGAACACAAATGTGAACAAGCCTGAATGGTCCCCAGGACAATATGCAACTGAAAACTCACACCCCAGAAGTGACTCGAACCCATACTCCCAGGAGCAACGCAACTGGTATGTACAAGACGCCTTAATCCACTTGACCATCACGACCGGACAAAATGAGGTAATAGCCTAAGCTATTTGAACCACCCCACCGCTGGCACTCGGATAGTAATCTTGGGCATAGCATTTTACCAAATCACCTCATTCTTTGGGGCACACGTGAGGAACACAAATGCAAACAAGCCTGAATGGTCCCCAGGACAATATGCAACTGAAAACTCACACCCCAGAAGTGACTCGAACCCATACTCCCAGGAGCAACGCAACTGGTATGTACAAGACGCCTTAATCCACTTGACCATCACGACCGGACAAAATGAGGTAATAGCCTAAGATATTTGAACCACCCCACCGCCGGCACTCGGATAGTAATCTTGGGCATAGCATTTTACCAAATCACCTCATTCTTTGGGGCACACGTGAGGAACACAAATGCGAACAAGCCTGAATGGTCCCCAGGACAATATGCAACTGAAAACTCACACCCCAGAAGTGACTCGAACCCATACTCCCAGGAGCAACGCAACTGGTATGTACAAGACGCCTTAATCCACTTGACCATCATGACCGGATAAAATGAGGTGATAGCCTAAGCTATTTGAACCAGCCCACCGCCGGCACTCGGATAGTAACCTTGGGCATAGCATTTTACCAAATCACCTCATTCTTTGGGGCACACGTGAGGAACACAAATGCGAACAAGCCTGAATGGTCCCCAGGACAATAAGCAACTGAAAACTCAAACCCCAGAAGTGACTCGAACCCATACTCCCAGGAGCAAACCACCCACCACCCCACCGCTTTGCCGGCGGTGGGGGTGGTTCAAATAGCTTAGGCTATCACCTCATTTTGTCCGGTCGTGATGGTCAAGTGGATTAAGGCGTCTTGTACATACCAGTTGCGTTGCTCCTGGGAGTATGGGTTCGAGTCACTTCTGGGGTGTGAGTTTTCAGTTGCATATTGTCCTGGGGTCCATTCAGGCTTGTTCGCATTTGTGTTCCTCACGTGTGCCCCGAAGAATGAGGTGATTTGGTAAAATGCTATGCCCAAGATTACTCTCCGAGTGCCGGCAGTGGGGTGGTTCAAATAGGTTAGGCTATCACCTCATTTTGTCCGGTCGTGATGGTCAAGTGGATTAAGGCGTCTTGTACATACCAGTTGCGTTGCTCCTGGGAGTATGGGTTCGAGTCACTTCTGGGGTGTGAGTTTTCAGTTGCATATTGTCCTGGGGACCATTCAGGCTTGTTCGCATATATGTATATATATATATATATATATATATATATATATATATATATATATATATATATATATATATATATATATATATATATATATATATATATATATTTATATATATTTATATATATATATATATATATATAAATATATATATATATATATATATATATATATATATATATATATATATATATATATATATATATATATATATATAATATATATATATATATTACTTCCACCTCGGGAAGTGGAGATGTTTGGGATATATATCTCGAACTATCTACTTCTTTTGTAAGGTCTGATGGTGTAGTGGGTTAAAGCATACTAGTTATGCCAGCTACTGGAAGGTAGTTGTGCTTTCTGGGTTCGAGTCCCACTGGTGGGTGTTGTCCAAAGATTATTAATCTTCACTTGTGGTTTATGCAAGTATAGGCTTATAAGCTGGACACGAGTTCTCTCACATTGACAGTGGCTTGATGGAAAATGCAGACTGACCCCACACTCATCTGGTGCCTTCGGGAAGTGGAGATGTTTGGGATATATATCTCGAACTATCTACTTCTTTTGTAAGGTCTGATGGTGTAGTGGGTTAAAGCATACTAGTTATGCCAACTACTGGAAGGTAGTTGTGCTTTCTGGGTTCGAGTCCCACTGGTGGGTGTTGTCCAAAGATTATTAATCTTCACTTGTGGTTTATGCAAGTATAGGCTTATAAGCTGGACACGAGTTCTCTCACATTGACAGTGGCTTGATGGAAAATGCAGACTGACCCCACACTCATCTGGTGCCTTCGGGAAGTGGAGTTGTTTGGGATATATATCTCGAACTATCTACTTCTTTTGTAAGGTCTGATGGTGTAGTGGGTTAAAGCATACTAGTTATGCCAGCTACTGGAAGGTAGTTGTGCTTTCTGGGTTCGAGTCCCACTGGTGGGTGTTGTCCAAAGATTATTAATCTTCACTTGTGGTTTATGCAAGTATAGGCTTATAAGCTGGACACGAGTTCTCTCACATTGACAGTAGCTTGATGGAAAATGCAGACTGACCCAACACTCATCTGGTGCCTTCGGGAAGTGGAGATGTTTGGGATATATATCTCGAACTATCTACTTCTTTTGTAAGGTCTGATGGTGTAGTGGGTTAAAGCATACTAGTTATGCCAGCTACTGGAAGGTAGTTGTGCTTTCTGGGTTCGAGTCCCACTGGTGGGTGTTGTCCAAAGATTATTAATCTTCACTTGTGGTTTATGCAAGTATAGGCTTATAAGCTGGACACGAGTTCTCTCACATTGACAGTGGCTTGATGGAAAATGCAGACTGACCCCACACTCATCTGGTGCCTTCGGGAAGTGGAGATGTTTGGGATATATATCTCGAACTGTCTACTTCTTTTGTAAGGTCTGATGGTGTAGTGGGTTAAAGCATACTAGTTATGCCAGCTACTGGAAGGTAGTTGTGGTTTCTGGGTTCGAGTCCCACTGGTGGGTGTTGTCCAAAGATTATTAATCTTCACTTGTGGTTTATGCAAGTATAGGCTTATAAGCTGGACACGAGTTCTCTCACATTGACAGTGGCTTGATGGAAAATGCAGACTGACCCCACACTCATCTGGTGCCTTCGGGAAGTGGAGATGTTTGGGATATATATCTCGAACTATCTACTTCTTTTGTAAGGTCTGATGGTGTAGTGGGTTAAAGCATACTAGGTATGCCAGCTACTGGAAGGTAGTTGTGCTTTCTGGGTTCGAGTCCCACTGGTGGGTGTTGTCCAAAGATTATTAATCTTCACTTGTGGTTTATGCAAGTATAGGCTTATAAGCTGGACACGAGTTCTCTCACATTGACAGTGGCTTGATGGAAAATGCAGACTGACCCCACACTCATCTGGTGCCTTCGGGAAGTGGAGTTGTTTGGGATATATATCTCGAACTATCTACTTCTTTTGTAAGGTCTGATGGTGTAGTGGGTTAAAGCATACTAGTTATGCCAGCTACTGGAAGGTAGTTGTGCTTTCTGGGTTCGAGTCCCACTGGTGGGTGTTGTCCAAAGATTATTAATCTTCACTTGTGGTTTATGCAAGTATAGGCTTATAAGCTGGACACGAGTTCTCTCACATTGACAGTAGCTTGATGGAAAATGCAGACTGACCCAACACTCATCTGGTGCCTTCGGGAAGTGGAGATGTTTGGGATATATATCTCGAACTATCTACTTCTTTTGTAAGTTCTGATGGTGTAGTGGGTTAAAGCATACTAGTTATGCCAGCTACTGGAAGGTAGTTGTGCTTTCTGGGTTCGAGTCCCACTGGTGGGTGTTGTCCAAAGATTATTAATCTTCACTTGTCGTTTATGCAAGTATAGGCTTATAAGCTGGACATGAGTTCTCTCACATTGACAGTGGCTTGATGGAAAATGCAGACTGACCCCACACTCATCTGGTGCCTTCAGGAAGTGGAGATGTTTGGGATATATATCTCGAACTATCTACTTCTTTTGTAAGGTCTGATGGAGTAGTGGGTTAAAGCATACTAGTTATGCCAGCTACTGGAAGGTAGTTGTGCTTTCTGGGTTCGAGTCCCACTGGTGGGTGTTGTCCAAAGATTATTAATCTTCACTTGTGGTTTATGCAAGTATAGGCTTATAAGCTGGACACGAGTTCTCTCACATTGACAGTGGCTTGATGGAAAATGCAGACTGACCCCACACTCATCTGGTGCCTTCGGGAAGTGGAGATGTTTGGGATATATATCTCGAACTATCTACTTCTTTTGTAAGGTCTGATGGTGTAGTGGGTTAAAGCATACTAGTTATGCCAGCTACTGGAAGGTAGTTGTGCTTTCTGGGTTTGAGTCCCACTGGTGGGTGTTGTCCAAAGATTATTAATCTTCACTTGTGGTTTATGCAAGTATAGGCTTATAAGCTGGACACGAGTTCTCTCACATTGACAGTGGCTTGATGGAAAATGCAGACTGACCCCACACTCATCTGGTGCCTTCGGGAAGTGGAGATGTTTGGGATATATATCTCGAACTATCTACTTCTTTTGCAAGGTCTGATGGTGTAGTGGGTTAAAGCATACTAGTTATGCCAGCTACTGGAAGGTAGTTGTGCTTTCTGGGTTCGAGTCCCACTGGTGGGTGTTGTCCAAAGATTATTAATCTTCACTTGTGGTTTATGCAAGTATAGGCTTATAAGCTGGACACGAGTTCTCTCACATTGCCAGTGGCTTGATGGAAAATGCAGACTGACCCCACACTCATCTGGTGCCTTCGGGAAGTGGAGATGTTTGGGATATATATCTCGAACTATCTACTTCTTTTGTAAGGTCTGATGGTGTAGTGGGTTAAAGCATACTAGTTATGCCAGCTACTGGAAGGTAGTTGTGCTTTCTGGGTTCGAGTCCCACTGGTGGGTGTTGTCCAAAGATTATTAATCTTCACTTGTGGTTTATGCAAGTATAGGCTTATAAGCTGGACACGAGTTCTCTCACATTGACAGTGGCTTGATGGAAAATGCAGACTGACCCCACACTCATCTGGTGCCTTCGGGAAGTGGAGATGTTTGGGATATATATCTCGAACTATCTACTTCTTTTGTAAGGTCTGATGGTGTAGTGGGTTAAAGCATACTAGTTATGCCAGCTACTGGAAGGTAGTTGTGCTTTCTGGGTTCGAGTCCCACTGGTGGGTGTTGTCCAAAGATTATTAATCTTCACTTGTCGTTTATGCAAGTATAGGCTTATAAGCTGGACATGAGTTCTCTCACATTGACAGTGGCTTGATGGAAAATGCAGACTGACCCCACACTCATCTGGTGCCTTCGGGAAGTGGAGATGTTTGGGATATATATCTCGAACTATCTACTTCTTTTGTAAGGTCTGATGGTGTAGTGGGTTAAAGCATACTAGTTATGCCAGCTACTGGAAGGTAGTTGTTCTTTCTGGGTTCGAGTCCCACTGGTGGTTGTTGTCCAAAGATTATTAATCTTCACTTGTGGTTTATGCAAGTATAGGCTTATAAGCTGGACACGAGTTCTCTCACATTGACAGTGGCTTGATGGAAAATGCAGACTGACCCCACACTCATCTGGTGCCTTCGGGAAGTGGAGATGTTTGGGATATATATCTCGAACTATCTACTTCTTTTGCAAGGTCTGATGGTGTAGTGGGTTAAAGCATACTAGTTATGCCAGCTACTGGAAGGTAGTTGTGCTTTCTGGGTTCGAGTCCCACTGGTGGGTGTTGTCCAAAGATTATTAATCTTCACTTGTGGTTTATGCAAGTATAGGCTTATAAGCTGGACACGAGTTCTCTCACATTGCCAGTGGCTTGATGGAAAATGCAGACTGACCCCACACTCATCTGGTGCCTTCGGGATGTGGAGATGTTTGGGATATATATCTCGAACTATCTACTTCTTTTGTAAGGTCTGATGGTGTAGTGGGTTAAAGCATACTAGTTATGCCAGCTACTGGAAGGTAGTTGTGCTTTCTGGGTTCGAGTCCCACTGGTGGGTGTTGTCCAAAGATTATTAATCTTCACTTGTGGTTTATGCAAGTATAGGCTTATAAGCTGGACACGAGTTCTCTCACATTGACAGTGGCTTGATGGAAAATGCAGACTGACCCCACACTCATCTGGTGCCTTCGGGAAGTGGAGATGTTTGGGATATATATCTCGAACTATCTACTTCTTTTGTAAGGTCTGATGGTGTAGTGGGTTAAAGCATACTAGTTATGCCAGCTACTGGAAGGTAGTTGTGCTTTCTGGGTTTGAGTCCCACTGGTGGGTGTTGTCCAAAGATTATTAATCTTCACTTGTGTTTTATGCAAGTATAGGCTTATAAGCTGGACACGAGTTATCTCACATTGACAGTGGCTTGATGGAAAATGCAGACTGACCCCACACTCATCTGGTGCCTTCGGGAAGTGGAGATGTTTGGGATATATATCTCGAACTATCTACTTCTTTTGCAAGGTCTGATGGTGTAGTGGGTTAAAGCATACTAGTTATGCCAGCTACTGGAAGGTAGTTGTGCTTTCTGGGTTCGAGTCCCACTGGTGGGTGTTGTCCAAAGATTATTAATCTTCACTTGTGGTTTATGCAAGTATAGGCTTATAAGCTGGACACGAGTTCTCTCACATTGCCAGTGGCTTGATGGAAAATGCAGACTGACCCCACACTCATCTGGTGCCTTCGGGAAGTGGAGATGTTTGGGATATATATCTCGAACTATCTACTTCTTTTGTAAGGTCTGATGGTGTAGTGGGTTAAAGCATACTAGTTATTCCAGCTACTGGAAGGTAGTTGTGCTTTCTGGGTTCGAGTCCCACTGGTGGGTGTTGTCCAAAGATTATTAATCTTCACTTGTGGTTTATGCAAGTATAGGCTTATAAGCTGGACACGAGTTCTCTCACATTGCCAGTGGCTTGATGGAAAATGTAGACTGACCCCACACTCATCTGGTGCCTTCGGGAAGTGGAGATGTTTGGGATATATATCTCGAACTATCTACTTCTTTTGTAAGGTCTGATGGTGTAGTGGGTTAAAGCATACTAGTTATGCCAGCTACTGGAAGGTAGTTGTGCTTTCTGGGTTCGAGTCCCACTGGTGGGTGTTGTCCAAAGATTATTAATCTTCACTTGTGGTTTATGCAAGTATAGGCTTATAAGCTGGACACGAGTTCTCTCACATTGACAGTGGCTTGATGGAAAATGCAGACTGACCCCACACTCATCTGGTGCCTTCGGGAAGTGGAGATGTTTGGGATATATATCTCGAACTATCTACTTCTTTTGTAAGGTCTGATGGTGTAGTGGGTTAAAGCATACTAGTTATGCCAGCTACTGGAAGGTAGTTGTGCTTTCTGGGTTCGAGTCCCACTGGTGGGTGTTGTCCAAAGATTATTAATCTTCACTTGTGGTTTATGCAAGTATAGGCTTATAAGCTGGACACGAGTTCTCTCACATTGACAGTGGCTTGATGGAAAATGCAGACTGACCCCACACTCATTTGGTGCCTTCGGGAAGTGGAGATGTTTGGGATATATATCTCGAACTATCTACTTCTTTTGTAAGGTCTGATGGTGTAGTGGGTTAAAGCATACTAGTTATGCCAGCTACTGGAAGGTAGTTGTGCTTTCTGGGTTCGAGTCCCACTGGTGGGTGTTGTCCAAAGATTATTAATCTTCACTTGTGGTTTATGCAAGTATAGGCTTATAAGCTGGACACGAGTTCTCTCACATTGACAGTGGCTTGATGGAAAATGCAGACTGACCCCACACTCATCTGGTGCCTTCGGGAAGTGGAGATGTTTGGGATATATATCTCGAACTATCTACTTCTTTTGTAAGGTCTGATGGTGTAGTGGGTTAAAGCATACTAGTTATGCCAGCTACTGGAAGGTAGTTGTGCTTTCTGGGTTCGAGTCCCACTGGTGGGTGTTGTCCAAAGATTATTAATCTTCACTTGTGGTTTATGCAAGTATAGGCTTATATATATATATATATATATATATATATATATATATATATATATATATATATATATATATATATATATATATATATATATATATATATATATATATATATATATGACAATGTCAGACCACGGAGGAAAAGTGAAACAGGAAATTTCCTTAAGTACTTTCGAATATTAAATACATCTTCAGAAGGTCCTTCTGAAGATGTATTTAATATACGAAAGTACTTAAGGAAATTTCCTGTTTCATTTTTCCTCCGTGGTCTGACATTGTCACATTCTTAATCACGTGTTTATTTTCGTGATATACACACACACATATATATATATATATATATATGTATATATATATATGACACTGTCAGACCACGGAGGAAAATTGAAACAGGAATTTTCTTAAGTACTTTCGTATATTAATACATCTTCAGAAGGAATCAATCACGTGTTTATTTTCGCGATTTACACACACACACACACACACACACACACACACACACACACACACACACACACACACACACACACACACACACACACACAGGTCTGCGGGTCTGCGGGTCTGCAGGTCTGCAGGTCTGCGGTTAAGGAAGTTGCCATGGAAGTGGCTTCCTCTCAGGAAGCAGCTAGATGTACTAGCCGGCTGATAGAGAGAAATAGAGCAGTAGTAGTAGCAGGCATTAAAGAACAAACAGAGACCAGACCAAAGGAGCGGAGAGACAAGGACAAAAACATGATTAAAGAGATCCTTAAAGAGGTAAGGATGGAGGGAGCTGAGCGAAATGTTGAAAAGGTTTTCAGGCTTGGAAAGTACAACAAGGACAGAGACCGAATGATAAAGGTGGTTTTCATGAGCGAAATCGCGAAAGAGGAACTGCTAGCAAGGAAGTGTTGTCTAAAAGGTGTAGAGAAGTTCAAGAAAATATTCCTGCAGAGGGATATGACAAGGGAAGAGAGAATACGGACAGCAGACGCGAGGAAGGAGCGCAGGGAGAGAGAAGGAAATCAGAGTACCACAACCCAGAACCCTACAATCCCAGAGGGAAGTGGAGAACCCTCCTCAAACAGTGCAACAGCCACAGGGATTGGGGCACCACCCCCACATTCTACCCAACAGACACCCAACCTGCCCCATCCCCTGTGAGCCCCACACTAAGTACCCACCTCGGGCACCCACCCCCCTCCCCCCACTCACCCCCCCTTCTCCCCCTCACCCCTCTCCCCAGGACCTCCCTTCTCCCCCATCCCCCATGCCCTTCCTTCTCCCACATGCCTTCCCGTCTCTCCCACCCCCATGCCCTCCCTTCCCCCCCTCCCCCCTATGCCCCCCACTCTCCCCCACCCCACCTAAGTCTTCCCCTCTCCCCCACTCCCCTAAACCCTCCCCTCTTCCTCACCCACCTCAGCCCTCTCTTTTCCCCCACGCCCCCCAAGCCCTCCACCCTTTTCCCTCCCCCCAAGCCCCCCCATCTCCCCTATCCCCCACAGCCTCTCCTCCCCCCATGCTTCCCCAACCCTCCCTCTCTTACCCACCCCCTGTACCCTCCCCCTCTTATCCACCCCCTGTACCCTCCCCCTCTTATCCACCCCCTGTACCCTCCCCCTCTTATCCACCCCCTGTACCCTCCCCCTCTCCCCCACCACCCCAAGCCCTCCCTCCTCCACCAATCCCCCCGTGCCAGGTCCCCCCAGCTCCCACTCACCCCAGATCCCAAAGGTCCCCCCCAGAAAAGAAGCAGAAGAGAGTCAGTTTCAGGGTGATGTACTCGAACATAGATGGGATCACATGCAAGACAAGTGAACTAAGGGAAAGAGCACAAGAAGTTAACCCAGATGTAATCGGACTCACTGAAACAAAACTCTCTGGAATCATAACAAATGCCGTGTTTCCCCAGGAGTATACAGTAATAAGGAAAGAGAGGGAAGGTAGGGGAGGAGGCGGAGTGGCCCTACTCATGAGAAGGGAATGGAGTTTTAAGGAGATGGCCATCCCGGGCTGTGAGGAGTTCAGAGACTACATAGCAGGCACCATAACAATGGGAGGACCAAGAATAGTAGTAGCAGTAATATACAACCTTCCACCAAATGACAGGAGACCCAGTCAAGAGTATGAAAACAACAACAAGACAGTTAACACTATAATTGAGAGGGCAGCCTCTGCTGCCTGTAGAAATAGATCCCACCTGCTCATCATAGGCGACTTCAATCACGGAAAGATTGACTGGGAGAACGAGGAACCGCATGGAGGCGAGGATACGTGGAGAGCCAAACTATTGGAGGTGGTGACAAGCAACTTTTTAACCTAGCATGTCGGAGAACCCACAAGGATGAGAGGCAATGACGAACCAGCGAGACTCGACCTAGTCTTCACTCTGAACGACTCCGACATAAGAGAAATCGGTTTTGAGGAACCAGTAGGAATGAGCGACCACAGTGTACTGGTGTTTGAATACTTGATTGAAGAAGGGTTATTGAACTCGAGGAGGGATACCGAAACCAAAAGGTTAGCATACCGAAAGGGAAACTATGAGGGGATAAGAAAATTCCTAACAGATATAGCATGGGAAACAGAGCTCAGGGGAAAGACGGCCCAAGATATGATGGATTACATCACGCAGAAGTGCAAGGACGCAGCAAACAAGTTTGTCCCAGTCCAAAAGGAAAACAGAGAAATGAAGATGAGAAACCCATGGTTTAATCAAAGATGTAGGCTAGCTAAGCAGCAAAGTAAAAGGGCATGGAGAAACTATAGGAATAACAGGACACTGGAGAGCAGAGAAAGATACCAGAATGCCAGGAATGAATATGTCAGGATGAGAAGAGAGGCAGAAAGACAATACGAAAATGACATCGCAAGCAAGGCAAAGACTCAGCCTAAATTGTTGCATAGCCACATTAGGAGAAAAACAACAGTAAAGGAACAGGTTATGAGATTAAGGATAGGGGCGGAAGGATTCACTACAAATGACAAGGAAGTGTGTGAGGAATTGAATAAGAAATTCCAGGAGGTCTTCACCTTAGAGCAAGGAGAAATTCCAGAGGTAAGTGAGGGAATAGCTAACCAGGAACCACTGGAAGAGTTTGAGATTACCAGTGGGGAAGTAAGGAAGTGTTTACTAGAGTTGGACGTGACGAAGGCTATAGGCCCAGATGGAATCTCCCCTTGGGTTCTAAAGGAAGGAGCAAGAGAACTGAGCCTACCACTCTCCATAGTGTATAACAAATCACTGGCAACAGGGGAACTGCCAGATATTTGGAAAGCAGCTAACGTAGTCCCGATATACAAGAAAGGGGATAGACAGGAGGCACTGAACTACAGGCCAGTGTCCCTAACCTGCATACCATGCAAGCTGATGGAGAAGATTGTGCGAAAAAAACTAGTGGAGCATCTGGAGCGAAGGAACTTTGTAACACAACATCAACATGGGTTCAGGGATGGCATGTCCTGCCTCACAGGGTTACTTGAATTCTACGACCAGGCAACAAAAATAAGGCAAGAAAGAGAAGGGTGGGCAGACTGCATATTTTTGGATTGTCAGAAAGCCTTTGATACAGTGCCACACAAGAGGCTAGTGCGAAAGTTGGAGATGCAGGCTGGAGTGAGAGGGAAGGTACTCCGGTGGATAGAGGAGTACCTAAGCAACAGGAGACAACGAGTCTGTGTGAGGGGTGAGGTCTCAGATTGGCGAGACGTCACAAGTGGAGTCCCACAGGGGTCAGTCCTTGGACCTATACTGTTTCTGGTATATGTAAATGATCTCCCAGAGGGTATAGATTCGTTCCTCTCAATGTTTGCCGACGATGCAAAAATTATGAGGAGGATTGAAACAGAGGATGATAGTAGGAGGCTACAAGATGACCTGGATAGACTGAGTGAATGGTCCAACAAATGGCTGTTGAAGTTCAACCCGAGTAAATGCAAAGTAATGAAACTAGGCAGTGGAAACAGGAGGCCAGGCACAGGATACAGAATAGGAGATGAAGTACTTAATGAAACAGACAGAGAGAAAGATCTAGGAGTTGATATCACACCAAACCTGTCTCCTGAAGCCCACATAAAGAGAATAACGTCTGCGGCATATGCGAGGCTGGCTAACATCAGAACGGCGTTCAGGAACCTGTGTAAGGAATCATTCAGAATCTTGTACACCACATATGTAAGACCAATCCTGGAGTATGCAGCCCCAGCATGGAGCCCGTACCTTGTCAAGCACAAGACGAAGCTGGAAAAAGTCCAAAGGTATGCTACTAGACTAGTCCCAGAACTAAGAGGCATGAGTTATGAGGAAAGGCTGCGGGAAATGCACCTTACGACACTGGAAGACAGAAGAGTAAGGGGGGATATGATCACAACCTACAAAATCCTCAGGGGAATCGACCGGGTAAACAAGGATGAGCTATTCAACACTGGTGGGACGCGAACAAGGGGACACAGGTGGAAGCTGAGTACCCAAATGAGCCACAGAGACGTTAGAAAGAACTTTTTCAGTGTCAGAGTAGTTAGTAAATGGAATGCATTAGGAAGTGATGTGGTGGAGGCTGACTCCATACACAGTTTCAAATGTAGATATGATAGAGCCCATAGGCTCAGGAATCTGTACACCAGTTGATTGACGGTTGAGAGGCGGGACCAAAGAGCCAGAGCTCAACCCCCACAAGCACAATTAGGTGAGTACACACACACACACACACACACACACACACACACACACACACACACACACACACACACACACACACACACTCTCCTCCCCCCTCACTGTGTATCCTCCATGTCCCCCCTACCTCCTTAACCCACACCCTACCTGTCCCCCCTTCCCTTCAACCCCCACCCCCCACCCCAAAATCCTCTGAGACCCTGCAAACCACCTCACAGATCCTCTCACCCACGGAACAGCTTCCCACACCAGCAAAATGCTAGCCAAGAAAGGGACATGAAAATGAACAGAAAAAAGTGAGCTTCAAGGCGATGTACACTAACATAGATGGGATTTCAAATAAAACAAGTGAACTTGGAGAATGAGCACTAGAAGAAAACCCAGACATAATAGCACTCACAGAAACAAAGTTAACGAAAATCATAACAAACGCAGTGTTTCCACAGGGCTACTATGTAGTGAGAAAAGCGAGAGAAGGGAGAGGAGGAGGAGGTGGTGTAGCTCTGCTACTAAGAGAAGGTTGGAGTTTCGAAGAGATGGTAATTCAGAACTGTGAAGGTTTCAGTGACTACATTTCAGGCACCATAGCAACTGGAGGACAGAAAATTATAATAGTAGTCATGTATAACCCCCCACCAAATGACAGAAGACCCAGACAGGAATATGATAGAAACAACTTGGCCACCATCAATATAATAGAGAGAGCAGCTTCTGTGGCTAGCAGGAACGGATCCAGACTTCTAATCATGGGAGACTTCAACCATGGGAAGATAGATTGGGGGAACAGAGACCCACATGAAGGCCCAGACACATGGAGAGCTAAGCTGCTGGATGTGACAACAAGAAACTTTCTAAGTCAACACGTCAAGGGACCGACAAGAATGAGAGGAGGGGATGAACCAGCCTTGCTTGATCTGATATTTACCATAAATGAATCGGATATAAGGGAAGTTAAGTTGGAAGCCCCCTTGGGAATGAGTGATCACAGTGTATTGAGCTTTGAGCACCTGGTTGAGCTGGGAATTATCACCCCTAAAAAAGAACTGGGAACCAAAGGGCTGGCGTACCGAAAGGGAAACTATGAGGAAATGAATAAATTCCTATGGGATATACATTGGGACACAGAACTCGGAACCAAGTCCGTACAAGACATGATGGACTATGTCACCCAAAAATGTCAGGAGGCTGTAAGCAGGTTTGTCCCAGCCCGACAGGAAAAAACAGAGAAGCAAAGGAAGAATCCGTGGTTTAATAAGGAATGTATGAAAGCAAAGGAGCAAAACAAAAGGGCATGGAGGAACTTCCGTAATAACAGAACACCAGAAAGTAGAGAGAGATACCAGAGAACCAGGAACGAGTATGTCAGTGTGAGAAGAGCAGCTGAGAAAAGGTATGAAAATGATATAGCTAATAAAGCCAAGACCGAACCCAAGCTACTACACAGTCACATCAGGAGGAAGACAACAGTGAAGGAACAGGTGATGAAACTTAGGGTGGGCGAGGACAGGTACACAGAGAATGACAAAGAGGTGTGTGAAGAACTCAACAAAAGGTTCCAGGAGGTCTTTACAATAGAACAGGGAGATGTCGCGGCGCTAGAAGAGGTGGCAGCAAACCAGGTGACCTTGGATAGGTTCGAAATTACAAGAGATGAGGTCAAGAAGCACCTATTGGAGCTTAATGTGAGAAAAGCTGTTGGGCCGGATGGAATCTCGCCATGGGTATTGAAAGAGTGTGCAGGAGCACTTTGCCTACCACTCTCCATAGTGTATAGTAGGTCACTGGAAACGGGGGACCAACCAGAAATATGGAGACTGCTAATGTAGTACCAATATACAAAAAGGGTGACAGACAAGAGGCACTAAACTACAGGCCAGTGTCCTTAACTTGTATACGATGCAAGGTGATGGAGAAGATTGTGAGAAAAAACCTAGGAACACATCTGGAGAGAAGAGACTTCGTGACAACCCATCAACATGGGTTCAGGAAGGGTAAATCTTGCCTTACAGGATTGATAGAATTCTACGATCAGGTGGCAAAGATTAAACAAGAAAGAGAAGGGTGGGCGGACTGCATTTTTTTGGACTGTCGGAAAACCTTTGACACAGTACCCCATAAAAGGTTGATGCATAAGCTAGAGAAACAGGCAGGAGTAACTGGTAGGGCGCTCCAGTGGATAAGGGAGTACCTAAACAATAGGAAGCAGAGAGTTACAGTGAGGGGTGAGACCTCAGACTGGCGTGAAGTCACCAGCGGATTCCCACAGGGCTCTGTACTTGGACCTATCCTGTTTCTGATATACGTAAATGATCTCCCAGAGGGTATAGACTCATTCCTCTCAATGTTTGCTGACGACGCCAAAATTATGAGAAGGATTAAGACAGAGGAGGACAGCTTGAGGCTTCAAGAAGACCTGGACAAGCTGCAGGAATGGTCGAACAAATGGCTGTTAGAGTTTAATCCAAGCAAATGTAATATAACGAAGATAGGGGTAGGAAGCAGGAGACCAGATACAAGATATCACTTGGGAGATGAAATACTTCAAGAGTCCGAGAGAGAGAAAGACCTGGGGGTTGATATCACGCCAGACCTGTCCCCTGATGCTCATATCAAGAGGATAACAGCAGCAGCATACCTTGAGGTGCTTCCGGGGCTTAGCGTCCCCGCGGCCCGGTCGTCGACCAGGCCTCCTGGTTGCCGGACTGATCAACCAGGCTGTTGGACGCGGCTGCTCGCAGCCTGACGTATGAGTCACAGCCTGGTTGATCAGGTATCCTTTGGAGGTGCTTATCCAGTTCTCTCTTGAACACTGTGAGGGGTAGGCCAGTTATGCCCCTTATGTGTAGTGGAAGCGTGTTGAACAGTCTCGGACCTCTGATGTTGATAGAGTTCTCTCTCAGAGTACCAGTTG
Organism: Procambarus clarkii; assembly: GCF_040958095.1. Classification (NCBI taxonomy): domain Eukaryota; kingdom Metazoa; phylum Arthropoda; class Malacostraca; order Decapoda; family Cambaridae; genus Procambarus; species Procambarus clarkii. Next base: position 33,600,218 of record NC_091187.1, read on the forward strand.
CACCTCTGTTTTTCAACGGGGGTATTCTGCATATCCTGCCATGTCTTCTGGTCTCATGTGATGTTATTTCTGTGTGCAGGTTTGGGACCAGCCCCTCTAATTTTTTCCACGTGTAAATTATTATGTACCTCTCCCGCCTGCGCTCAAGGGAGTACAGTTTTAGGCTCTTTAGTCGGTCCCAATAGTTTAGATGTTTTACTGAGTGGATTCTAGCAGTAAAGGATATGCCAGGTTGGCTAACATAAGAACGGCCTTTAGAAACTTGTGTAAGGAATCTTTCAGAACATTATATACCACATATGTCAGACCAATCCTGGAGTATGCGGCACCAGCATGGAGTCCATATCTAGTCAAGCATAAGACTAAAATGGAAAAGGTTCAAAGGTTTGCCACCAAACTAGTACCCGAGCTGAGAGGTATGAGCTACGAGGAGAGACTACGGGAATTAAACTTCACTTCGTTGGAAGACAGAAGAGTTAGGGGGGACATGATCACCACATTCAAGATCCTCAAGGGAATTGACAGGGTTGATAAAGACAGGCTGTTTAACACAAGGGGCACACGCACTAGGGGACACAGGTGGAAACTGAGTGCCCAAATGAGCCACAGAGATATTAGAAAGAACTTTTTTAGTGTCAGAGTGGTTGACAAATGGAATGCATTAGGAAGTGATGTGTTGGAGGCTGACTCCATACACAGTTTCAAGTGTAGATATGATAGAGCCCAATAGGCTCAGGAACCTGTACACCTGTTGATTGACAGTTGAGAGGCGGGACCAAAGAGCCAGAGCTCAACCCCCGCAAGCACAACTAGGTGAGTACAACTAGGTGAGTACACTACAAATCGACAACATGGGTTCAGGGAGGGTAAATCTTGCCTGACTGGCTTAATAGAATTCTATGACCAGGTAACACAGATTAAGCAAGAAAGAAAAGGCTGGGCGGACTGCATTTTCTTGGATTGTCGGAAAGCCTTTGACACAGTACCGCATAAGAGGCTGGTACATAAGCTGGAGAGACAGGCAGGTGTAGCTGGTAAGGTGCTAAAGTGGATAATGGAGTACCTAAGCAATAGGAAGCAGAGAGTTACGGTGAGGGGTGAGACCTCCGATTGGCGTGAAGTCACCAGTGGAGTCCCACAGGGCTCTGTACTCGGTCCTATCTTGTTTCTGATATATGTATATGATCTCCCGGAGGGTATAGATTCATTTCTCTCAATGTTTGCTGACGATGCCAAAATTATGAGAAGGATTAAGACAGAAGAGGACTGTTTGAGGCTTCAAGAAGTTCTAGACAAACTGCAGGAATGGTCGAAGAAGTGGTTGTTAGAGTTTAACCCAACCAAATGTAATATATTGAAGATTATGGTAAAATGTAATATATTGCAGATTATGGAAGGTGTAGGGAGCAGGAGGCCAAATACAAGGTATCATCTGGGAGAGGAAATTCTTCAGGGGTCAGAGAAAGAAAAAGACTTGGGAGTTGATATCACGCCAGACCTGTTTCCTGCAGCACATATCAAGAGGATAACATCAGCGGCATATGCCAGGCTGGCCAACATACGAACGGCATTCAGAAATTTGTGTAAAGAATCATTCGGAACTTTGTATACCACATATGTCAGGCCAATCCTGGAGTATGCAGCCCCAGCATGGAATCCATATCTAGTCAAGGATAAGACTAAACTGGAAAAGGTTCATAGATTTGCCACCAGACTAGTACCCGAGCTGAGAGGTATGAGCTACGAGGAGAGACTACGGGAATTAAACCTCACTTCGCTGGAAGACAGAAGAGATAGGGGGGACATGATCACCACATTCAAGATTCTCAAGGGAATTGATAGGGTAGATAAAGACAGGCTATTTAACACAAGGGGCACACGCACAAGGGGACACAGGTGGAAACTGAGCGCCCATATGAGCCACAGAGATATTAGAAAGAACTTGTTTAGTGTCAGAGTGCTTGACAAATGGAATGTATTAGGAAGTGATGTGGTGGAGGCTGACTCCATACACAGTTTCCAGTGTAGATATTGCAGAATATGTAGAAAATGCAGAATAGAACCAGTGAAGAGCAGAGGTGCCATGGACACAATCAGAGAACACTGTATGAACATCAGAGGTCCACGGTTGTTCAACGTCCTACCAGCGAGCATCAGAAATGTTACAGAAACAACCGTGGACATCTTCAAGAGGAAACTAGATTGTTTCCTTCAAGGAGTGCCGGACCAACCGGGCTATGGTGGGTATGTGGGCCTGCGGGCCGCTCCAAGCAACAGCCTGGTCGATCAAACTCTCACAAGTCAAGTCTGGCCTCGGGCCGGGCTTGGGGAGTAGAAGAACTTCCAGAACCCCATAAACCAGGTATATACACACACACATGTATTCACATACATTTGTCTCTTTTACTCTGATAGGGTGAGATAGCTGATAGAGAAACTAGTGGCCAATTAAGCACATAATCACTGAAGGTGATTAAAGTGCTTTTACAAGCTCAGGTTATATAGTTACATCACATACATACATTGTATAATTGATACATTACATGGTTAATCTTGGGTACAAGTCCAATATATCATCAAGTGTTCCAGTATTCATATAGTAATTACACAGTTCAGCATACCTTAGCCCAGGAGGGCGAAAGTCAGTCAATATGGGACATTCTACAATATAATGTTCAAGAGAGTGCATGTTTTCTCTTTCACAAAGTTGACACATTGTGTACTCGACATTTGGGTTTTCAGAAAGCTGCCAGATACGTCTATATCCCAGGCGAATTCTGGCCACTATAACATCACATTGCCGGGTTTGTTCTATTAGTTCTATTAGTCCCATATGTGAATGTCTCCTCACGATATCTATCATAATATTTAATGCTACACCTTTCCGGTCTTTTTGAATTTGTTAGGTCTGTGAGATCTTCATTAGATATTTGTTTAAGTGTTCTCTTTGTCACTGCTAATGAAACACCCATATCAATTTCTACTACTGGTTTTCTACAGGCTGTCTTTCCAAGCATATCAACAGTGTCATGCCTTGAGATGCCAACATGTGATGGTATCCATAGGAATTTAATTTCAAATCTGTTTTCTTTAGCAGCTAAAACATTCATTCGAATATCAGTGACTATTTTCTGGGTGCCACTACTATGTGCGTTCAATGCCAGGAGTGCACTCTGCGAGTCACAGCATATAAGTCCACTGCCTTTGTCTTTTAAAAATTCAGTGGCAAGGTATATGCCTGCAAGTTCGGTTTGAGTTGTACTTGCCCAGTCATTGACGCGCTTCATTGCTGTATGTACGAGAGAAGATTGTTCAAATATATTACATGCACATCCGGTACATCGTCCACCTTCTTCTACAGAGCCGTCGGTATAGCACTGATACACATCGTTACCCATACTCTGAGTACTTTCAGTGATACTTTTCAGTGTTAACTGTTTTAATAATGTAGAGTGCACACTATCTTTCTTGGACGCATTTACAAAATCAACTGATAAATCCCAGTTATCCTATGGAGTAATTGGTTGATTAATCATTAATTGAGTTAGGTACATATTTAATATTGTGATGGAGTTGGCTACCTTGTAGAACCAAAATACATAATCAGATTTCGTTCTTCTTCTATAGACCTCAGGTGAGTGCAGCATATTAGAAAGTTTAGATTGAAACTTCATGTGTTGTCTAGATCTACTCAATGCATTCACGCCGAAAACTGTGCTAATAGACAAAATTCTCTCACTTACGGTAGGTAATTTTAACTCTGCTCTCATATTAACTATTCTCGTGGACTTCGGAGCCCCAAAGATGAGACGCATAGCTTCATTTTGCAAGGTTTCAAGAGATTTCAGCTCTTTGTCAGTATACAGTGTGAGATGTAGAGCATTGTAGTCAATCACAGAGCGTATAAATGATACATAAAACATTCTAGCAAGTCTCACGTTAAGTCCATGATTGACACCAACAAGGACCCGCAAGGGCTTTAATCTCTCCCACAGTCTCCTCTTGGGAGAAGAAAGGCACCCAGGGTCGTTAATGGGGACACCAAGGTATCTGTATGACTCGCAGGTCTCAAGTGATCGCCCATCTATATGATAATTGGGTGGTGGAATACCACATGGAATGAGGGCATGAATTTTCTGTACAGAGATAAGGAGGCTACATTCCTCAGCTCTAGTAGCAAAAGCATCGAGCAGAACTTGCATTCTAGGCTCGGAGGCAGCCTGTAAACATATATCATCAGCATAACAAATGACTGTCTTTATTATTAGTTGGAAGATCTTTAATAAGTTTATGTATCAGAACGTTGAACAACAAGGGGCATGAGGACCCCTCCTTGTGGAGTTCCCAGTTCAAAGTGTTTGCTCTTTGTGCTTTTAACACCATTAAACAAAACATATGCTGTTCGATTAGACAAATAGCCCTTTATCTATTTCAGTAATTTTTCTTGTATTCCCAGCTCGGCAAGCTGTTTCAGTATAATTTCTCTGTTTGCTGTATCAAAAGCTGCTGCTAGGTCGATGAAAACTGTTTGAGGGGAAGCTTCAATATGTGCGAAGTACTCAGCAAAACAGTGTTGTGTACTGAGCCCAGGCATAAATCCAAACAGTTGGGGTGACAGGTGCCCCTGTATACAATACATGAGTCTGTTAAGACCAATACGTTCAAGCACTTTACAAACACAAGATGTTAGAGATATGGGTCTATAATTATCTGAGTGTGATTTGGGGATGGGAACAATGACACTCTTTGTCCAAGCATCAGGTAATACTCCTTCACTTAAACTCAATGTGTACAACACTAAAAGTGGATTACCTGGTACTTGTGAGACTAATCTCAGTAGACTGTAAGTAATACCGTTCTCTCCAGGAGCAGTTGATTTTCCCATCTTTAGTGCATGATTTAATTCACATTCAGTTACATCATTAAGGTCCGACACGTCGATAGCTGTAGAGGCAAGATTGATGGTTCGTTGTCTGTTGGGGCGTGTGTCATTAAGTTTGTGCTGTATGTTAATTGGGAGTGAATTGTAGCTTGATGTTAGTGCCCATTGATCAAGGAGAATGTTTGCTTGTTCTAGTGGGCTGTGGTGCAGTGGTTTGGTTGGGCTGCTTCTAGAGATTTTTTGTATCTTCTCCCAAACTTCAACAAGTGTTGTTTGCTCATTTATACTTTGTAGGAACTCTTCCCAATGTTTATTAAGTATAACGTTGCTCATGTTTCTCAACTCTCTATTTGCAACTAGAAATGCATGCAAGTCACCTTGTGCTTTGGTTCGTTTGTACGTATCTCCAAGCTGCTTTACTCGTTCATGTTCTTTAACAAATATGGGGTCAAGGACCCACTTGTGTGGTGGAAGGTGTTGCCCACTTCTGCTAGGCTTACGACCTGTTCCCCAACACACCCATGTGTCATAGTAGGTAGTAATCGTATCAACGAGATCTCTGGAGAAGGCTTGTACATTCGTTATTGTGCAATCTTGATACCATTTTGAAATACAATTAATAAAGTGGTCATGCAAGCCATATGGAATATTCATTTTCCGTCTCTGATGTCTATTAGGTACATCACACTGTACCTCATAGGAAGCAGAAACTGCACAGTGATCACTAACCAATTGATTTACCACCGAACATTCCATCCTATCTTGTGCAAGGTTTCTACCCATTATGTGGGAACCGACCTGTGAGATTTATATTTATTTAATTTATATGAATTTATATAGAATTTATATTTACGTTAATTTGTATACTTCGATAGCAATTTGTATGATGTTAAGTGGACTGTATTTCTGCAATAATCTCACAAATCGATCCTCTACACATTAGGGGGGGGTTTATATTGAATTTATATATATATGCAGCCAATCAAACTACAGTATTAACTACACATTAGTTTACATTGAAGAGGTTCCTTATCTTATTGTACAGCAGGCCTTAGTCCACCAGGTATAACCAGGATGAAGACCAACCCGTCCTCTTAAAAATAACGTCACTTTTGGCTCGTATGCGCACTTTGGCCAAATTTGGACGTAATTTGAAATGAAATCCACTCACAAAAGTGACGTTCTGTTCCGTTTTCTATTTGAGTCGTCCGGCGTACGTGCAGAGGTTATAAGAGGGCACTTTAAATTAACGTTTTTCATAACGTTTTGAAACTTTATGAGAATTTCCTGCCCACCTAACCTATCAGAGGACCCTTAACTTACTGTTGTTGAAAAAAAAATCCCAAATTTATTTTCATATTTTTTTCAATTTCAAATTACGTCCAAATTCGGTCATACGGGCAAACGGCCAAAAGCGACGTTCTTTTTAAGAGGACAGGTTGTGAAGACACCACATTTTCCTCGTGAGAGGTAGCTTCCATCACCCTGGTAACTGATGCACAAAGCATGCTTCCTCGACTTGACCTGTCAAAAGGGCGCTAGCTATAAAGCCAGAATCCTAATATATGACAGCTATATCAGAGAAAACACTGTACATTGAACCATAAAGACCTAGGCTTAATTACCTTTTATTAAGAGGCAGTTCGTATTCTAACTGGCTCACCCCTATCTAATGACATTAATGGCCATAAATGATAGATAAATGGGTTTCAGCAGAACACTTAACATGTATATGTTGACAGCGTGTTCATGATGGTACACCTTTGGTTTCCATAACACTTCGTCCAAGTAAAATTAACAGGAGCCGTATTTGCTCCCGTGAGCCTCTGTGGTCTAAGTACAATAACAATGGCTGACCACTCCCTCCATACTGACGCTACTGGCCTACATTGTCCAGATGACAGTAAGTGATAGAAGGGTCACATTTGCTCTATTTTAATTCTGATAATTAAGTTAATTTATATGAGATGTTTTTATGATGGTAAAGTCCAAAGACTAATGTATTTAAGAATAATTCCCACCATAATAGGTGGTGAATTTATAATAGTATGTGGTAATGATATCCCATTTTCTATAGACGGAAATTCCACTACAAGTTACATTTTCTATGGGTTAACTTGTTTGTACAACACAGCAATATTATCTGCCTGTATGATATTATTTAATGATGTCGGATTTTCTGACATAATTCCCCGGGGGCTGCCAGGTCGAAGTCTTATTTAGAACAGATGAATACCGATACTCCTCCTTCGAATTATTAGATTAATTTGATGTTAGTAGTTAGTAATCACACATTTGTGCGTCTGTTCGTACAGGACGGATGTCCCGTACTAGAGTTGCAGGGGTTAGAAGTCTAATGCGATTTCATTTCCCTGTTAACTCTTGAAAAGCTAAAATTCAAGCCTAATTACATATTATTTAACCCAGAAGACTGAATGTGATCAAGTACTACAGTCAAGTATGATTCAGGGACTGCAGTGAGATCAGTGACATTAGATATAACTTGAAGTTTGTTCAGGTAACTGGTCACTGATATATAAACACTGAGGCCCATGGAATACATCTTGATTAAATAATAAATGTATCAAATCAGTCATCAGATTTATTGGGGTTTAATTTAGTTAATTGATTCAGAAGATTGAATAGCCCATCATTAAAGTAAAGTATGGTTCTGAGACTGCAGTGGGTTCAGTGACATTGGTCGCAGTGACTTGTAGCTGCTTAGGCTACTGTTCACTGATTTGCCACTGAGGCCTCATGAACTCATCTTCAGCTTTAAATGATGATACTAACATCAACCTCTGTTGCTATAGTCAGCTGTAATCTCCTTAGTATAATGCTACTGGAGAAATATAATCAGCTGATAAATTTAGATTTCTACTAGTATTGTTTATCTGCAGCCATAGGTCTCCTCAGGCTTGATACTGGGCCTGAGAGTAATTTGCCTCCTTATGCCCTGATATTTAGTAGGGCTACCGATGAATCGATGGTAGTAGTCTGTCCCTACAAGGAGACCGAAGTCGGTGAGGTGATCAGACTTAATATTATCTGCCAATTTTATTCCTCTATTTCTCAGGAATTTGGCTGTTGTTCTCAGACCTTGAACTTGTAGGTCTACTGGTATTTTGTCCACCACAATGGCTTGTACTCTACAGACGTACCTGCCTAAACGTACTGATGGTTGTACCACCTGGTAGACTTGAGGTCCTGCATCTGTTACAAACCCTGAGATACTGAATGACATCTGGGCTACAGGCCTTAATTGTAGTTCATCTGCCAACTTTTTAGTGACAAATGTTCTCTGGGACCCTTGGTCAAACAACCCACGGATATGGACCTCGGCCCTCTTATTCAGGATGGTAATTTGGGCAGTAAGCAAAGTCGTATTACCTTTAGACTTTGCCGATTGGACACTCTTTGTTTGTTGCACCTTGCAGTACTGTACTGTGGTGGGAATGCTATCTTCCACCTTGGGGTTTGGAGACGTTGTTTTGGTGTCTGCACAATGCTGCATGGTGCTGACCTTTGTTACACCTATTACAGGTGTGTAATTGGGTATCAAAGTCGTTGATGTTATGTTTCCTGAGGCACCTCGTGCAATGTTGCAAATCTTTGAGTCGCTCAACACGGGCGTCACTATCAGGAAAATTAGGGCAGTGGTACATTGAATGTTTCTCATTGCAGAACAAACATGTTCCATAGCTTCCAGTACCCTTTGGTGTCACGTTTGTGGGTGACACAGTAACTATAGGCTTGGAGGGTCCCACTGCATATACGCCCACACTGCTACTGTTCCACTTTGGTGTTGAATTATATTGTCTAGATTGATTTGGAGTACCTTTGGTACTCTGTGGTTTACTATTATTCGTTTCTGAGGGTTTACTTGGTGGTTTTAATTTGTCATGTGTTCGTAAATGATGAACTACTGACTTTAAACCCTCAGATATTTCATTCATGGATAAGATACTTTTATTGTAATGAGCACTCATTTGTCTCAATATGTCCCTAGGTATTTTCTCCTGGACAATTATTTTCAAGACCCACTCAGCCCCGTTTGTATCTGCTGTCAGGCTGAGGGCATTGACCAATGATTCTACCTCCAGCTTGAAGACTTGGAGTGAATCAGCTGAAGCCTCCGGTGGGGGTAAATGCAACAGCTCATGAACTAAATGTGATGTTCTTACTTCTGGATCAGCATAATTATCCTTGAGGAGTTTTACTGCCAGATCATAGCCGTCATTAGTTAATCTCAGATAGGATACTACTGTTTTAGCCTCACCTGATAATTGGCCTTGCAAATAAGAGAATTTACTACTCTTTGGTAAAGATTGTTTTGAGTCCACAAGGTCAACGAATTTGTTCCAAAATTCATCCCAATCTTCCTCATCTTTTCCTGAGAAAGTGGGTAAATTAATTGGAGGGAGTCGAGCTTCTGCTTGACTCGTATTAGATGCAACAGTTGTTGTTGTTGCCTTGTTCTGGGCAATTAATTTGACGTAAGGCTGTAATGTGGCCTGAGTGTGATCTTCATAATTCGCTAGATCAACCATAATGTCGTCTATTTCTGTTTCTGATAAATTGGTGTTGGCGAGTTCAGCCACATATGTTGCTATTTGGCATTTGATTTGCTCAAATTTACCTGCAGCTGCTTGATAATAGCTTTCCAGGTCAGCATAATCAACTGGAGATTGTTGTGACAAATCTTCACATTTCTTGATCTGTCTTGTTAAGTGGCCTTTAAGACCTGCAAGGGTTCTTCTCATTCTCCCTGCATTATCCATACTGGCTAGTTGGTGAAGTCTTGTGGGGCTTGTACTTGGGTCGCTCATAATACTGAACAATTACTGATGGTAGCCTAGGGTAAAAATTCTGCACTCGCTAGGCTGTAATCCTACCTCTACTTAAAGGTTAGCACTTAAAATTAATACACATTATATATATACAATCATACACACTAATGATTTGAGTGATAAACCAGTGTCATTTGAGGTACCTTTAGGTTAGCTCTTCTATATCACCCTAGGATGGTATAGACACTAATTAATCACTCAAAGGTGTAATGATCATAAGTAAATTATTATATGTACACAACTCAACTCGAGCTGGTAACAATTACACCCAAAATAGGGTCTGCACCATTCATTAATGGTGCTGGGTTGTTTAATATAGTACAACTAGACTATGGTAATAATGGGACTAGGATGAACAATAAATAGTTCAACTAGTCAATGGTAATATCCTACCCTGTTGTGGGTTGGCAATTAGTAAATATTATATTGTGAACACTAGGCAATATATTAAATAATTCTCTATTTTGGAGAAATAATATACACAATTATTGATAATAGCCTCTTAATTGCCTCTATGAAACTTCTAATATTATCTAGAAGTATTAAATATTATTAGTGACCTCACGAAATAAACTCTACAAAATTCGTGGATAATCTCTCGCGAAATTTAACACCACGAAATCCGTGAACAATCTCGCGAAGACACAGCCACTAATTTGGCTGGCTTCAATATTAGCGCTGTCATCTCACGAAATAACACGCCACCAAATATCTGTGGGTGTCCCTGAAACCGCTGATGAGGCTGAACTGAACTGAGGGGGGCTCCTGAGCTCGCACGAGGCAACGCCGCTGTCTTTGACTGCTGGCTTTGTATAAATCACACTGCACTAGTATATTTAATGAATCCACTGATTAACTGGTTCATCCGGTACTAAGATGACCAAATAATCTGTCATCCGACTCGCAGATGACCAATAATGTGGGTTCATAGGACCAATAACCTGTCATCCGGTTCGAAGATGACCAAATAATGTGGGAACCGACCTGTGAGATTTATATTTATTTATTTTATATGAATTTATATAGAATTTATATTTACGTTAATTTGTATACTTCGATAGTAATTTGTATGATGTTAAGTGGACTGTATTTCTGCAATAATCTCACAAATCGATCCTCTACACATTAGGGGGGGTTTATATTGAATTTATATATATGCAGCCAATCAAACTACAGTATTAACTACACATTAGTTTACATTGAAGAGGTTCCTTATCTTATTGTACAGCAGGCCTTAGTCCACCAGGTATAACCAGGATGTAGACACCACATTTTCCTCGTGTGAGGTAGCTTCCATCACCCTGGTAACTGATGCACAAAGCATGCTTCCTCGACTTGACCTGTCAAAAGGGCGCTAGCTATAAAGCCAGAATCCTAATATATGACAGCTATATTAGAGAAAACACTGTACATTGAACCGTAAAGACCTAGGCTTAATTACCTTTTATTAAGAGGCAGTTCGTATTCTAACTGGCACGCCCCTATCTAATGACATTAATGGCCATAAATGATAGATAAATGGGTTTCGGCAGAACACTTAACTTGTATTTGTTGACAGCGTGTTGATGATGGTACACCTTTGGTTTCCATAACACTTCGTCCAAGTAAAATTAACAGGAGCCGTATTTGCTCCCGTGAGCCTCTGTGGTCTAAGTACAATAACAATGGCTGACCACTCCCTCCTCACTGACGCTACTGGCCTACATTGTCCAGATGACAGTAAGTGATAGAAGGGTCACATTTACTCTATTTTAATTCTGATAATTAAGTTAATTTATATGAGATGTTTTTATGATGGTAAAGTCCAAAGTCTAATGTATTTAAAAATAATTCACACCATAATAGGTGGTGAATTTATAATAGTATGTAGTAATGATATCCCGTTTTCTATAGACGGAAATTCCACTAAAAGATACATTTTCTATGGGTTAACTTGTTTATACAACACAGCAATATTATCTGCCTGTATAATATTATTAAATGGTGTCGGATTTTCCGACACATTACATAATCAAGTCTGCCTCCCAATAAATGAGTTTGAGTATCCGTAGTATACACGGTTAATCTGTTGTCATAAACATATTTTATAAATTTGCATCCATTATCGTTGTTAGTAATGTCTCCCAGCGTAATATGTCTAGCATTAAAATCTCCCATGTATATTGTCCCATGATTGTCTAGATCTGGGAACAATGTTACATTGAGTTTCTGGCTTCTGGCATATACGTCGAGGAATGAGAAGTGGCCTGCTGCAGTTTGTACATGAAAGTGATGGTACTGTGTGTGTACACTGTATGAAGTGCTCACAAGAATGTGCGGTAAATCACTTCTGATGTATGTTAGTAGGCCTGTGGCGTTACTGTTATTATAGGATGCATACCCTCTGATCTTTGGTGGGGTTTTGTTTATCATGTTGGACGTGTAGGGCTCCTGTAAAGCAATTATATCTATGTTGTTACTGGTAACATGTGCAATTAGGTCATTCAGTCTTTTGTTGATGCTACGAATGTTCCTACTGAGAAACCTAATGGCCCTTGTGTCAACAGCAGCCATCGTCTTGGTGTTGTACCTCCGTGGGACTGGTGGTCCCATTGTTGTCCTCGTCCCACTTCTACAATGTGTCAATAAGTGACTGTACTACGTAAAGAGCCGCACCAACCTGGCGCTTGGTGTCGTCAGGAACATCTGGTGACATCATCAGTTTCTTGATCACTGAGCAACTTGGGATGGTCCGCGAGTGAATGTTCTCTGTAAGTCGCATGGCATAATTACTGACACTCAGAATATTATCATTTTCATTCTCGTATTTGGCTTGAGCGCGTTCGTTAAGGTCAATAATCATTTTAAAATATGCTGATGCAGATCGACTTCCTTTTCCAGTTAATGTTTCTGTGTCACTAACACTGCTGTCATTCCTGAGTTGACTGACGACGTCGCTGCCACTGCCTCCGTTGTCGCTCTTATCTTTGCTGCCGCCGTCACCACCCCCGCAGGTACCTTTACCAGCGCGGGCCACGGCTGTGACACAGCACTGTGGAGGCTGCTGTATCTCATGTGAAGGAGCCCGACGTAGCGTCTTTATAATTTCAGCCAGTTCTGCTACCTGCGCTTGCAAGGTTGCCAACTGTCCTTTAACTGTTGTCTCAGGCTGTTGTGTGTTGTCAGGGGCGTTGCTGGTACTGTCACTATGGGGTGGGACAACAGTACCAGAGCCGGCATCAGTAGGCACTTGTTGATTCTCTGGCACTTGCCTCCTTGTGCCAAGGGAGGCTGGCCGTTTGGTACAGTTTGAGTGCTTGATGGCTACTCCTTCCGTACCACGTCTGAAACACTTCAGCGGCGGTTTAGACGGAGCCACAGATTCAGGTTGATGCCCTGCTTCTGTTGCTCCTGTTCCTGCTTTCTTTGGTCTCTGGTCTTCTTATACTGACAGTCCTTCAGTGGGTGAGGACCCGAACAGAGAGCACACATGGGTGTGGGGCACCAGCAGTGCTTAGCTATGTGGCCACTGCCACAGCACACGTAACACTCCACAGGGTCTGGCTGCCACACCCTGAACGTGCTGGGGCGCCCATACAACCCACCAAACCAATACCATTCTTGGTCAATCTTCGTGCTTTGTGTACCCGTCTAATTCATAGGCCCACTCTAGTGGATACCCGTGACTGTACCTGTAGATTAGGTATTCATCCATCTTCTTGTTCCGTGTTGGATTATCTAGAGGGGAGAGCTTTTCATCACCTATTTTCCCTTGTAGAAGAGCCTCCACAACCTGCTGCTCCACAACCTCTTGAAACATACACAGATGGGGAGTTGTGGTACAAGAAGGTACCAGTAAGGTACAAGAAGGTACCAGTAAGATACAAGAAGGTACCAGTAAGGTGTAAGATGGTACCAGTAAGGTACAAAAAGGTGCCTGTAAGGTACAATAAGGTACCAGCAAGATACGAGGAAGATGTCAATAAGGTACAGGCAAGGTAGCAGAAGGGTTCCACAATGAAGGTACACAGGCAAGGTACAGTAAGATACACAGGCAAGGTATAGTAAGATACACAGGCAAGGTACAGTAAGATACACAGGCAAGGTACAGTAAGATACACAGGCAAGGTACAGTAAGATACACAGGCAAGGTACTGTAAGATACACAGGCAAGGTACAGTAAGATACACAGGCAAGGAACAGTAAGATACACAGGCAAGGTACAGTATGATACACAGGCAAGGTACAGTAAGATACACAGGCAAGGTACAGTAAGATACACAGGCAAGGTACAGTAAGATACACAGGCAAGGTACAGTAAGATACACAGGCAAGGTACAGTAAGGTACACAGGCAAGGTACAGTAAGATACACAGGCAAGGTACAGTAAGGTACACAGGCAAGGTACAGTAAGATACAAAGGCAAAAAACAGTAAGATACACAGGCAAGGTACAGTAAGGTACACAGGCAAGGTACAGTAAGGTACACAGGCAAGGTACTGTAAGATACACAGGCAAGGTACAATAAGATACACAGGCAAGGTACAGTAAGATACACAGGCAAGGTACTGTAAGATACACAGGCAAGGTACAGTAAGATACACAGGCAAGGTACAGTAAGATACACAGGCAAGGTACAGTAAGGAACACAGGCAAGGTACAGTAAGATAAACAGGCAAGGTACAATAAGATACACAGGCAAGGTTCAGTAAGATACACAGGCAAGGTACTGTAAGATACACAGGCAAGGTACAGTAAGGTACACAGGCAAGGTACAGTAAGATAAACAGGCAAGGTACAATAAGATACACAGGCAAGGTACAGTAAGGTACACAGGCAAGGTACAGTAAGATACAAAGGCAAGGTACAATAAGATACACAGGCAAGGTACAGTAAGATACACAGGCAAGGTACAGTAAGATACACAGGCAAGGTACAGTAAGATACACAGGCAAGGTACAGTAAGATACACAGGCAAGGTACAGTAAGATACACAGGCAAGGTACAGTAAGATACACATCATTACTCGCTGGGTCTCACATCGAGAACCTTAGAACCAAGATCAATATGTCAGCATTATGACAAGGTTCCAGCAAATGTTAGAGCAATATTCTCCTTCATCTTCTCTGTTGCTATAAATATTGTAAACCTTGCTGGAAATGTTTGAAGCTCTCATCGCTCAATATTGCTCAATAATTGTTGTCGGGTACGTGCACAACATGGGCGGATAGGGAATTGGTGTCAAAGAAAACATTGTCAATTGACATTGTGCCAATGTTACCCCCACAAGAAATCTCTCCAGTACTATATGACTCGACCCCGGAATTACTATTATTATTATTATTAATATTATTATTATTTAGTAATGGAAATGTCTTTCCACATACATAATAACATAGGATACAAGAGTTGTGGATGAAGAATGGTGGAAGAGGCGGGAGAGCATGAGTGACGGGGAAGAGTGGAAAGGGGATAGGGGGGGGGGGTGTGAAGAGAGGGTGAGAAGAGGGAGGATGGATGGAGACAAGGAAAGGGAAGAGACTGGTAAGGGGAAGATGTGGGAAAGTAAGGGAGAGGGTAGAACCGAAGATGAGGAGTGATAGTGACAGACAGACAGCTCCAGGCACTGTTGGTGTCACTTCTGATGCATGCATGAAGCCGTGCTGCCCCACCAACTAGTCCACACCCCCAAGAACTGAGTCTAGCTGCGAGAGCTGATGGACGGAAGTATTTAAAGGCCGTCGGGTTTTCTCATTTAATTACAAAGAATAGACTCTGACAATAATAACATATTATCATACTCTATTTAGGTAAATACACTTCCAATACCCATAAACCACTTGACCTCCGCGGTCACCACCCACACTCGTAACTTCCGCCTAAGTCCCTAATAGGGAATGATTACTACAACGCTCCACACCCGGTTAGTCTTTCATTCAATACTCACATACTGCAGACTTAACTTGGTCACTAAGATCACATCAGGCTCTCGCATAGCTGTCTGCTTCACTTCGTTGCTGCCACAAACGGAGACCTCGGAGGACTTGCCAATTCCACTCCCACAACCAGACTGCCTTCAGCCAGCCATGGCCTCAAACATTTCACACCGCCTCTCAAGGAAAGTATAATCCGATTAACCTTATCCCTTGAAGCGGTAACCTTGTTCCTAGAAGCCTGAGTCCTCTTTCCAGGAATTATTAGTTTGGATAAGCAGCTGCGGTCTTAATCCCTTGACCTTCCCTGGACGTGTGACCATAGTCTGTATACTTAACATGTACTTCCAATCCTCATTCGTTAAGTGTTGTAGTAATGATCCTCTAGCTAATAATCCCTACTAACTTGTGGATTACAACACCACTCCCCTCCTTAAACACGCATGTCCCCATATGCATCATTGCAATGGTTCCATTGGTGCAAGGACCTGGAGAATGCACCCACCAAATATGTACAACTAAAAATTCATCCAATAAGTTCATCATGCACACGATGAACTAATTTAAAATTTTCCCCGACATGACTCACAACATTTCTACAACTTATACACTAAATTCACATCATAGCATAGGTAAATTTGTCTGTAATAATTTTTTCCATCCCTCACAATGCACATATATCTAAACTGCTGACATATAAATACATATATAATTATATAATTACATGGCCCAGAATGCTGGCACTAAACAGAATAACACTAGTCATTAATTTTTTTTTTTTTTTGGAGATATATACAGGAGTTGTTACATTCTTGTACAGCCACTAGTACGCGTAGCGTTTCGGGCAGGTCCCTGGAATACGATCCCCTGCCGCGAAGAATCGTTTTTTCATCCAAGTACACATTTTACTGTTGCGTTAAACAGAGGCTACAGTTAAGGAATTGCGCCCAGTAAATCCTCCCCGGCCAGGATACGAACCCATGACATAGCGCTCACGGAACGCCAGGCGAGTGTCTTACCACTACACCACGGAGACTGTATATTTTAGTACACAACACATATCTATCTAAGGTTCTTCATCCTTAGTAACAAGTTAATAACAATTTAACATCTTGCCCTGTACTGTTGACATAAGGGGTTACAATGATCACACAATGTTTCACTGGCCTCCTCCACAATTGGCAGCATCACTTCTCTTGTCTTCGTGTCCCATGTTTGCTAGGTCATAGATCCTCCATGACCCAGACAAAACCCAGGCTGTCCAGCCTGGTGAATGTTGTCAATGTCCCATCGTTGCTCTGGGCTAATGTGATCCTGGCCTCCAGAGCAACGGAGATTCCTACCCCAGGGTCATGTCCCCTCGGGTCCATGCTGCCGTCTCGTTCCAGGGCACCAACCCCAGAACGCTGTAGATACCTCACAACACTCTGGCCATCCTTCCTTGCTGTACTCGTTACAGCTGTACCACATTACTCTATGCCCATCTGCCCAGAGTGTGTACACCTGTATTCACACCTTCCCGACCGCTGTACCTGCAAAATATTCCCTCGGAGCCCCCTGGCTCGATCCCAATATCACATGACACCCCCTCGGCTCCTTACTCTCTCCCCGTAAATAGCCTGAGCGCAGCTACAAAGCCATTGCAGCTGGCCCTTATCCCTGCTTTGATGTCAGGGGGCGAATTTCGCCTATAATGTCACGTTGGCTTCACTTCCTCCCCCCTTTTTTCTAGAATTACTGAGTTTAGCGTCATGGCTTCCCTTCTACTCTACTTGAAGCTCTGTGACATGATCCCGGGGGACATTCTCAAGCCTAACACTCAGAAATGGTTTGATGAGGTAATATACAGTATATACATACACATACATTATCACAATAAATACCTCATTAAAATAATTTCACAACTAATGTCACTAAAGCATCATACTGCCACTGGCTCGCCTCTAGCGAGATTCCTGTAACAACTTAATTAATGAGAAGTTAGTATATCTACTTGGCTCGCCCACTGCAACCACCAACACCTGAAATTTTGAAATTCTACCTTGTAATCTTATCCATAAGACTTACCCACTCCGACTTAATTAATGAAAATAATTAAATTTTATTAGTCTTTTATGAGTCTTGCTAGATATATCGACTTGGCTCGCCTACTGCAGCCACCAACTCCTGCAATTATCCACATTGCATCTTATCCATAAGACTTACCCACTTCGACACACCCTCACCTGTGGTCATCCCAACCACTGATGACCTCATTATAACGCCACACCTCCCCACAACCACTTCCTGCGTCCTAACGCACCCATCTTGCTACGCCGATACTCACCTTACCGACCACTACCTGGCGCCCCTGCGCCACCATATACTCCACAACACCACACTCCATACCAAGCGTCCAAACGCCACTACACTACACCACCCAATGGCGTCCCCAACGCCATCAACACAACACCCGGCGACCCCAACGCCATCAACACCCGGCGTCCCCAACGCCATCAACACAGCACCCGGCGTCCCCAATGCCATCCACATAACACCCGGCGTCCCCAACGCCATCAACACCCGGCGTCCGCAACGCCATCACTACACGCGGCGTCCCCAAAACACCACGTCTCCAACACACACTCTCCCTTTGGTAATCCGTTAATTACCTGACCCACACTCGTCAGGTATAATTTCTTGTGTAGTGGCCACCCGCCACACACTACCACCTGCGTTAACATACTTCAACGCTAATGTCTACAATACACCCGGTGTTATAACAACCAGTAACGCTACACATGCTACACCTTGGCGCTACAATGCCAACAATGTCATGCACTATACTACATCCATAATATCAACAGTCAAAACATGCACGTTTTACTACAGTAAATACTATGCATTATGCGGGCGTTTAATACGCCACTACACGTGCATTACACTATTCACCCTCGTCCAACCACCAATATACAATCATGCACTGCCCGGCGTCCAAACACCAATACACACTGCGTCGCCACCTCCCGACGCCACACCCCCCCACCAACGGGACACGCTCCCCGTGTCCCTCGGTAACACTCTCCATAATGCTACTTGCACCCACTAAAAATCTCCATGGACCTCTCTAGGGTACACTAGACGGCGAACCCCAGACGTCAAATTATGCGTCGCTCGCTATGCCTAGGCGTCCATAATTCACTGCGCCTATTTTCTGTATCTACGTCTGACAACGCCGGAACTTGCTCAAATCTTTATGTAATATTTAATTATCTTTAAAATATTCGATGTATACTTTACATGATATTTAATTGACTTCAAATTACGTAGTTTTCACGCTTGCTTTGTCCTTAGCAACGGTTTCTCACTATTTCCACCATACCGACGATATATAACAAGCTCCAAGGTGTGGCTCGCTTGGCCCGCACATGGCCCATGCTGGCCCATATTCACCCGCGCTAGTTTACCTCGCCACTCTGTATAATCCGCACTATGAACACTGCACTTGTTTTGGATCCCGATGCTTCAGTGATCCAGACTTGCATCTTAGCCGTCTCTCGTTGCCGGAATCTGGAAAGAAAGAAATAAACCCCACATGTGCCCCACAATGGCCTAGTCCCTTTAATTAACTAACTCCTCTGACCTGGTCTCAGCTGACTCTTCTTTCCTCCATCTAGTAACCACCATTCTCAACACATGTGGGAACCGACCTGTGAGATTTATATTTATTTAATTTATATGAATTTATATGGAATTTATATTTATGTTAATTTATATATTTCGATAGCAATTGGTATGATGTTAAGTGGACTGTATTTCTGCAATAATCTCACAAATCGATCCTTACACATTTGGGGGGGTTATATTAAATTTATATATATGCAGCCAATCAAACTACAGTATTAACTACATATATTAGTAAATAAATTGGAGGTGCCTTATCTTATTGTACAACAGGCTTAGTCCACCAGGTATAACTGGGATGTAGACACCAAATTATCCTCGATTGAGGCTAGCTTCCATCACCCTGGTAACTGATATACCAAGCCATGCTTCCTCTTCTTGTTCCTGTCAAAGGGTGCTAGCTGTAAGCCGGAATCCTAATATATGACAGCTATATCAGAGAAAACACTGTATATTAGATAAGGACCAAGGCTTAATTACCTGGGTTGAGTCGATCGTTCGTGTTGTAAACAGAATTAATCATATCTACCTAACATTACTGGCCAATAATGACTTAGATAAGATTTCGGAAGGACACTTCCCTTGTTTATGTTGACTGCGTGTTGATGTTGGTAGAACACTTTGATCTCCATAACACTTTGTCCAAGAGAAATTATAGGAGCTGAATTTGCTCCCGTGCGCCTCTGGTCTTATCAAACAATAGCTGACCACTCCCTACTCACTGACGCTACTGGCCCACTTTGTCTAGACGTCAGTAAGTGATAGAAGTGTCACATTTACTCTATTTGATACTGATAATTAAGTTAATTCAAATGAGATGTTTTTATGATATTAAAAGTCCAAAGACTAATGTATTTAAGAATAATTCCTAACACAATAGCTGGTGAATTTATAGTACTACGTGGCAGTGATATCCCGTTTTCTATTGACGGAAAATTCCACTACAAGCTACATTTCTATGGGTAACTTGTGAATACAACACAGCAGCAATATTATCTGCAAATTGCATGTAATATTATTAAATGGTGTCGGGTTTCCCGACATAATTCCCCTGGGGCTGCTCACGGGTCGCAGTCCTATTTAGAACATACGAACACCGATACTCCTCCTTCGAATTTGATGTTAGTTGTTAGTAATCACACATTTGTGCGTCTGTACTGGATGGATGTCCCGTACTCGAGTTGCAGGGGTTAGAAGCCTAATGCGATTTCATTTCCCTGTTAACTCTTGAGAGGCTAAAATTATAGCCTAAATACATATTATTTAACCCAGAAGACTGAATGTGATCAAGTACTACAGTCAAGTATGATTCAGGGACTGCAGTGAGATCAGTGACATTAGATATAACATGAAGCTTGTTCAGGTAACTGGTCACTGATATATAAACACTGATGCCCATGGAATTCATCTTGATTAAATAATAAATGTATCAAAATCAGTCGTCAGATTAATTGGGGTTTAATTTAGTTAACTGATTCAGAGGATTGAATAGCCCATCATTAAAGTCAAGTATGGTTCTGAAACTGCAGTGGGTTCAGTGCCATTGGTCGCAGTGACTTGTAGCTGTTTAGGCTACTGTTCACTGATTTGCCACTGAGGCCTCATGAATTCATCTTCATCTTAAGTGATGATATTAACATCAACCTCTGTTACTATAGTCAGCTGTAATCTCCTTAGTATAATGCTACTGAAGAAATATAATCAGCTGACAAATTTAGATTTCTACTGGTATTGTTTAACTGCAGGCATAGGTCTCCTCAGGCTTAATACTGGGCCTGAGAGTAATTTGCCTCCTGCAGAATTTAGCATGGTTATGCCCTGATATTTAGTAGGGCTACCGATGAATCGATGGTAGTAGTCTGTCCCTACAAGGATACTGAAGTCGGTGAGGTGATCAGACTTAATATTATCTGCCAATTTTATTCCTCTATTTCTCAGGATTTTGGCTGTTGCTCTCAGACCTTGTACTTGTAGGTCTACTGGTATTTTGTCCACCACAATGGCTTGTACTTGACAGACGTACCTGCCTAAACGTACTGATGGTTGTACCACCTGGTAGACTTTAGGTCCTGTATCTGTTATAAACCCTGAGATGTTGATTGTCGTCTGGGCTACAGGTCTTAATTGTAGTTCATCTGCCAACTTTTTAGTAACATATGTTCTCTGGGACCCTTGGTCAAACAAACCACGGGTATGGACCTTGGCCCTCATATTCTGGATGGTAATTTGGGCAGTAGGCAAAGTTGTATTACCTTTAGACTTTGCCGATTGGACAGTCTTTGTTGCACCTTGCAGTACTGTACTGTGGTGGGAATGCTATCTTCCACCTTGGGGTTTGGAGACGTTGTTTTGGTGTCTCTGCACAATGCTGCATGGTGCTGACCTTTGTTACACCTATTACAGGTGTGTAATTGGGTCTCACAGTCGTTGATGTTATGTTTCCTAAGGCACCTCGTGTAATGTTGCAAATCTTTGAGTCGCTCAACACGGGCGTCAGTATCAGGAAAATTAGGGCAGTGGTACATATAATGTTTCTCATTTAGAACGAACATATTCCATAGCTTCCAGTACCGTTTGGTGTCACGTTCTTGGGTGACACAGTAACTATAGGCTTGGAGAGTCCCACTGCATATACGCCCACACTGCCACTGTTCCACTTTGGTGTTGAATTATATTGCCTAGATTGATTTGGAATATCTTTGGTACTCTGTGGTTTACTAATATTGGTATCTGAGGGTTTACTTGGTGATTTTAATTTGTCATGTGTTCGTAATTGATGAACTACTGACCGTAAACCCTCATATATTTCATTCATGGATAAGATACTTTTATTGTAATGAGCACTCATTTGTCTCAATATTTTCCTAGGTATTTTCTCCTGGACAATTATTTTCAAGACCAACTCAGCCCCAGTCTTGTCAGCAACCGTGAAACACGGTAGCTGACAAGACTGCATCGATTGAGCATCGAGGAGCGTTTAGTGTCCTATGAGAGAGACACTTGTGTACATATTAAGTGTAGTAATACTTCCTTTAGGATTATATATGAGGTGATGGGAAAGTGTTTATATGTGAATATATTGATATTTAATGAAGTGTCCTATTCAATGCACCTGCCCCATTGTGTTATACTTGCATTACCAAGCTCACTCCTTGAAAGCCACTACTAACTTGGGGCCGGATACCAGAACTTTAGTTCCACCAGCAAAGAACCCGGTTGCGACCCATTGTGACCGTAACAATATGCTTGTAGTTTTTATATTGCCTTTATACGATCTGTTGTTGATTATTATGCCTTGCATCGTCTTAACTTTTCTCCTAAACAAATACAAGGTCTAGATGTATTACAGAATGATGCCATGCACATCATCCTGGGTTGTCCTAGAACTGTCAGAATTGTTAGCATGAGAAAGGAACTAAAATTACCTTCTATTTACGAGAGAATAGTTCTACTTACTATTATGTTTTGTGCCAAAACTTCGAAAAATAATGGTCCCCAAAGCTCTATTCGAACTAAATTGAGATCCATTCTAAACAATTCTGACTGTTCCCTCAATCTGCCGCAAAAAGCTCTTTACAGTGTATGGTTCAGTTGTTGTGCCTATAATCTTCTGAAACTAAATGTGTCTCTTAATCCTGATAAAACTGTTCACTATATTTCTCCTTGGAAAGATGTGCAGGTCTCTTTACATTATACCCCCATCAGTGTAAAACAAATGTATAACACTGAAACTATGAGATGTATAACTTTAGAAACTATTGACAGTCATCTTCAAAATCTCAAACCAACTGAATCCTATGCCTTTACTAATGGCTCTGTGCAATTAAGCACTGGTAGAACAAGTTGTGCATGTGCAGTATATAAAGAGAATGAAATGATCATGTCAAGTATACAGAGATATAACAACTGGGCAAGCACGACACAGACTGAGCTATTGGGTATTTATCTAGCCACTGAATACTTTAAGCTCAATGGTGGCGGAGTGATATTCTGTGACTCTAAAAGTGCTCTGCCGTCCTTAAATATGTGGGATATTTGGGGCTTGAATCTGATAATTTAAATATTAATGTAATAAATTAAACTACGAAGGACCACCCGCTTTTATAGTAAAGAGGGAAACTGAGAATTTCTGATCATTAGATAATTCCTAGATGAACCAGTAACTATGGACAAAATACTAGAGAATATGATCATAGAAATAATTAATGGGCTGTATAATTAAATGAATCAAACCCTCAAGCACCTACATTGGGGGGTTATTACTGGAGGTAAGTACGTCCAGGAATTAGTGTGGTTCGTTCACTAACTCAATTAATAATAATCTAATCCTATAAAAATGATATTGAAACTGATATCATTACCATAAATGGAAACATAGATTATGAGTATAGTAATGAGAGTTACATTAAACCACATATTAATCCTGAGGGATATGCACATAAGAAATTGCAATAGAATCATGAAAGAAAATAAAGTCTTAGCTTAATGACGATTCCTTTAGACAAGCCATGGAAGTTCCTCTTATTCTCTGGACTCGGTCGGCTGACGAATGGGACGGATTAACATGGGAGAAGGCAGCATGGAGAGTTCCTCTCTCGTGCTGCAAGACAAATATTTACAGTAGCAACTAATTTAACTACTAAATCTATATTCAAGAAATTGAGAGTTACAGGTGACAAAATTTAATCACCTATTATTAGATGTTATCGTGCGTCATAACGGACAATCACCCAGCTACCAATAAACTCTTTACCCGATGCATCACATAAAGGAATATACTTAGCTGTGGGCACTGTGTAAGTATTAAGATTGCCGTGCTTCGCGTCCCAGGCTCCGGTTAGACCTATCCTGGATAGTGACGCGCTTTGCTGGCCGGTCACGTGTCGTCAAGAACCAGGTTAAAAGGTACCTTATTTGACACCAGCACTAGCTGAAGATATTATCTGCAAGGTTATTCACGCCTCACAGTGGCGACTTTCATCTGAGGATGGATAACGTCTGCCCTAGTGACTAGGCAATGGCGTCTCCTTGTGAGTACGGTATGCGCAGGTCTGCCTCTGAGCGGCTCTCCACCTGTACTGGGTTGGCCTTCCTCTCCCCACGCCGCGTCCGCGTTCATAAAACAAATTATTGTCACGAACATTAATATTTCTCGCATTCATGCTTGAAACGTTGAAGACTGGACGGGTTTATTATTTAGAGGAGGAAAATATTGTTATTTACCAATTTAAGAATAGTAAATATATAAGGGAGAGGAATTAATGTCTCCCCATGGCATTCACTGGTGACGTTAACTTTATTACGAGATAGACGCTATGACTCCAACGCTCTATTCGGCTTTTAGTTGGAAGTCAATTCATCTGCAATTAGTTATCATACAGAATGCCTTAGTTATAGAGAATCGAATTTAATTCTCACATACATTGGATATAATGTGTTTACTGTAAGGAAATCTGACGCAATACTGGCGTCAGGTGACGTGAGAATTCTAGCCTACTGCACAGATGAAATTATTAGTACATGAGAATTCTACGTGTTGTTAATTTTACTTACTACAATAATTAGTATAGTTAGTAATAATTAATGAGAATACAACAGTGTTGTATTCGGTGTTGGAAATATCCAACAAAATAACCCATCAATCACAATGTATGTCTGATGTAGCTTGTAATAATAAATTTAATGGAATTTCGGCCAAAGTTAATAACTATTGGTTAAAATTTGTGTGGACCCCATCCCATGTTGGAGTTGGAAAACATGACTTTGTAGAGCAATTGGCCAATGAGGCTTGCAGGAAAGCAAACACTGATTATGACTTTGGACTATCTAATGCAATTATTAGAAACATTCAAAGTACAGAAATTAATTCAGATTTAGAAGAACTAAGAAATGCCAAGAGACCTGAAAGCTGCAGTATTAAAAGGTATGGCAACTTTTGTAATAATAGGTATTTGTATGGTCTGCACAGTAACCGGACCAGGCAATGTGCTGTAGTCATTGCGCTAATTCGCCTTGGCTATAGACACATCTGGCAGGTTAGTGAGGCTGAGCCACTACCAGAATATTCAGATTGCAAACTCTGTGACAAACCTTTGATGCATTCACTAGAACACTAAGCTGTTGAATGAGAAACCGTTAAAGATTTTAGACCTCCTGATCTATTGTACCATCAACTGTGTAACTATTTCATTGAATCTGGTGTACTGGACGACATTCCAACAATTTATAAAAAATTTGCCTGCCCATGTTAAAGAAAGAAGAACAATTTTATTTATATTACTTCTAAGATGCATCACTTATGAACCCATCCATGCCCTTTTTTATTTATTTTATTTTATTTATTTATTTATTTATATACAAGAAGGTACATTGGCATAGAGAGAATACATAGCATAGTATTTACAATCTTGTAAATCCACAAGTACGCGCAGCGTTTCGGGCAGGTCCTTAATCTAACAGATAATTTTAAGTACTTAAATTCTAGCAGAATTAATAAAATGATAACAGATACATTGCAAGAAAAAAATGAGATGAGAGATATTAGTAAGCATATTAAAGCACATTGGTATATTAAAGCTCTGATTGATTACATTGACAACTTGATTGGTAATTTAAACAAGATTATCAGACACCGTACAGCAGATTGATAGCACATATAAGAAGACAGCAATGATCACAATGGTAAAGATGTTCGGATTGGGTACATAAAGATTGGGAGATTGGGTAGCAATAGATACAGTGCAATTTTAGAGCAAAAGGTAAAAAACTATGCAGATGAAATTAGGTATTTTTTAGTTTTGTTTTTGAATGACGCAAAAATTGGATTGCTTTTAAATTCATTAGGGAGTGAGTTCCATAGACTGGGTCCCTTTATTTGCATAGAGTGTTTACACACATTAAGTTTGACTCTGGGGATATCAAAGAGATATTTATTTCTGGTGTGGTGATAATGGGTCCTATTACATCTGTCCAGGAAGAGTTTCAGAGCAGGATTTGCATTTAAGAACAGGATTTTGTAAATGTAATTGGCAAAAGAAAATTTGTGGAGTGAAATTATGTTTAGCATGTTAAGGGAGTTAAACAAGGGGGGCTGAAAGCTGAATTTGTTATTACTCTAATAGCAGATTTTTGCTGGGTGATGATGGACTTGAAGTGGTTTGCAGTGGTTGAACCCCATGCACAGATACCATAATTAAGATAAGGATAGATTAGTGCATAGTATAGAGAGATGAGAACAGAGTTAGGTACATAATATCTGATTTTGGAGAGTATCCCAACTGTTTTAGAGACTTTCTTAGTTATGTATTGTGTATGTGGGTGCTGAAATTGAGTCTCTTGTCTAGGAATAGGCCAAGAAACTTTCCATCATTTTTATTGCTAATGTTTACATTATCTATCTGAAGCTGAATTGCATTTGTAGATTTGCTTCCAAATAAGATGTAGTAGGTCTTTTCTATGTTAAGTGTTAGTTTATTGGTTGACATCCATAAGTGGACTTTTTTAGTTCATTATTAACAACATCATTTAGTGTATGTGGGTTGGGGTTAGAGTAGATGAGGGTAGTATCATCAGCAAACAAAATAGGCTTCAGAATGTTAGAGACATTAGGCAGATCATTGATGTATATAAGAAATAACAGAGGTCCCAAGATGCTGCCCTGTGGCACTCCAACGGTTATTGGTAGAGTGGGAGAGGTTATATTATTGATGGTTACACATTGGTGTCTATCACTTAGATATGATTTGATATAGTCCAGTGCATGACCTCGGATTCCATAATGATGGAGTTTACGTAAGAGGTAATTGTGATTAACAGTTTCAAAGGCCTTTCTCAGGTCAATGAAGAGTCCAATCGGAAACTCATTTTTGTCAAGGGCTGAGTAAATTATATCTAGGAGACTAATAATTGCATCGTTGATACTCTTTTGGGAGCGGATATTGCCCTTGTGTGGCACTGCCACACACTGCCCTTGTGTGGCAGTGCACAATAGAAGGATGTTTTTACATTTTCATACATTAAAACATTGATTTTAACCATGATATATATGTGCTTCTGCCGACAGTTTAAACCTATTGTCTTGTGTATGACCCCCTGTCCTGTGTGACAGTGAATACCAGCATTATCCTCACTTTATTAAGATTAATTGAACTCCTCAATATCTTGTGGTCGTTATATCCTTACTAATGCCTTAAATCTATTTTGGTACGTCACCAAAACTAAATTGTAGTTAGTTTTGTCAATAAATATTTTAATAATTATAATAATAACTAATAGAAACGATGAGGACCATCGTAGATATATTGACGTAAAAGGATATAAGAAAGTAGAAATCGGTACCAATGAGTTTGAACAAAACTGAAAAGATATTGTACTGATGATGCAAATAAATCTTTACCTAAGCTAACCTTCCTTGGTATAATACATGCAATCTGAGGCCAAATTTAGTACATATGTACGAGGCCAAGAAATATTTAGGTTGGGTTTTAGCTAATTTACTAATTAATTTTAGCTAATATATAGGTTTTTGGTTTTTAGTTTAATTTTTTTTGGACTCTATAAAGGGAGTAGTTCCAAATTCTACTATCTAAATGTCCATTACATGTTTGAATGTAAGAGAAACACAGACGTTACCATCACCAGAGTGACCATAACACAGACGTTACCATCACCAGAGTGACCATAACACAGACGTTACCATCACCAGAGTGACCATAACACCAACGTTACTATCACCAGAGTGACCATAACACCAACGTTACCATCACCAGAGTGACCATAACACCAACGTTACCATCACCAGAGTGACCATAACACCAACGTTACCATCACCAGAGTGACCATAACACAGACGTTACCATCACCAGAGTGACCATAACACCAACGTTACCATCACCAGTGACCATAACACCAACGTTACCATCACCAGAGTGACCATAACACCAACGTTACCATCACCAGAGTGACCATAACACAGACGTTACCATCACCAGAGTGACCATAACACAGACGTTACCATCACCAGAGTGACCATAACACAGACGTTACAATCACCAGAGTGACCATAACACAGACGTTACCATCACCAGAGTGACCATAACACCAACGTTACCATCACCAGAGTGACCATAACACAGACGTTACCATCACCAGAGTGACCATAACATCGGCGTTACCATCACCAGAGTGACTATCACCAGAGAGACCAAACTCCAGCGTGACCATCACCAGCGTCACCATCACCAGCGTGACCATCACCAGCGTGACCATCACCAGAGAGACCAACCTCCAGCATGACCATCACCAGAGAGACCAAACTCCAGCGTGACCATCACCAGCGTGACCATCACCAGCGTGACCATCACCAGCGTGACCATCACCAGAGAGACCAACCTCCAGCGTGACATCACCAGCGTGACCATCACCAGCGTGACCATCACCAGCGTAACTATCACCAGCGTGACCATCACCAGAGTGACCATCACCGGCGTGACCATTACCAGCGTGACCATCACCAGAGTGACCATCACCAGCGTGACCATCACCAGAGAGACCAACCTCCAGCGTGACCATGACCAGCGTGACCATGACCAGCGTAACTATCACCAGCGTGACCATCACCAGACTGACCATCACCAGCGTCACCATCACCAGCATGACCATCACCAGAGTGACCATCACCAGAGTGACCATCACCAGCGTGACCATCACCAGCGTGACCATCACCAGCGTGACCATCACCAGCATGACCATCACCAGCGTGACCATCACCAGAGTTGTTACGAACCAAAATTCCACGCCCGAGCACGAAGCCATGAAGTCCACGGTATCTGTGAGTCCGCTCCCGAAAACCCCACACCACGGACAACGCCATCTAGTGATGACGGGCGGTGCCGGCAATTAGTGCTGGATGCCTGTCCTAGTCGGCTCGTGACGTAGCCGCTGCTAACCTCTGGTGAGGTGGCGCTTAGACAGTGAACGCCATCTATGGAGCAAATAGGTGGACGTTTCTGTCTAAGCTAGTAAGTGAAGTTTCCTAGTGGCCCCAGGTAGTGTCCCCAGTACTGATGACTGTCTACTTTCAGAGTCAACCTAAGACGGATGTGAGATACGTTGAATCAGTCTAACCAAGGCAACCAAGGTCTCTTCACCAGTCTGCTTTGTTGAAGCTGTGAGCCACCCCCGGACGAACTCTGCTGAGTGTGTGATTGCCTGCCTGAGGAGTGGCAGTAACGGGATTCGTAGTGCAGTATTTGGGGCTGGCTGGTGGAAGAGACCACCCACTGAGGTGCCGACCGAGGAGGGTGACCAGAGAGTCACACGAGGCTCCTGCCTAGGGCTCGCAACCCTAGTATTAGTCGTGGAGTGGCCTGATAGCGAAGCTGACTAATGCCTGCCAGCTACAAGCTGGACTGTGGTTGTAGGCCATCACGACGAGGCACCCAGTGGGATTGTGATTTGGCTGGCCTGTGGCCAGGGTTGATTCATCGTGGGTTCTTGACCACGTAGGAGGAGACCAGGAAAGGCTACCCAGAGTGAGCATCGCCGAGTGTCTAGTGTCTTCGGAGGAAGCTGAAGCTGAATATAATCGTGTAGTAATAATCCCCGCGTGTGACTTTTTACATATGATGGTGGGAATATAAATATATATATATATATATATATATATATATATATATATATATATATATATATATATATATATATATATATATATATATACATATATATATATATATATATATAAATTATATATATATATATATATATATATTTTATTAAATATGACCGAAAAAGTAAGATTAATAATTCTAACACGAATTTTCTCAATCTTTCGTACATTATGCTTCACTGTTGGAGGTAAATCAAAAATCACTTCTCCAAAATTCATTTTTATTTCTAGTCTGACGCGACACGGGCGCGTTTCGTAAAACTTATTACATTTTCAAAGACTTCACAAATACACAACTGATTAGAACTTGCGTTTCCCTGATTTTATATCTACATTTGAGTGAGGTGGGAAGGGTGATGTGGCATTACATTTGAGTAAGGTGGGAAGGATGATGTGGCATTAGAGGATATTAATAGGGTATTAAAAGTATCAACACAAGACAGAACACGAAACAATGGATATTGAATAGAAGTGTTTGTAGAAAGCCTATTGGTCCATATTTCTTGATGCTTCTATATTGGAGCGGAGTCTTGAGGTGGGTAGAATATAGTTGTGCAATAATTGGCTGTTGATTGCTGGTGTTGACTTCTTGATGTGTAGTGCCTCGCAAACGTCGAGCCGCCTGCTATCGCTGTATCTATCGATGATTTCTGTGTTGTTTACTAGGATTTCTCTGGCGATGGTTTGGTTATGGGAAGAGATTATATGTCCCTTAATGGAGCCCTGTTGTTTATGCATCGTTAAACGCCTAGAAAGAGATGTTGTTGTCTTGCCTATATACTGGGTTTTTTGGAGCTTACAGTCCCCAAGTGGGCATTTGAAGGCATAGACGACGTTAGTCTCTTTTAAAGCGTTCTGTTTCGTGTCTGGAGAGTTTCTCATGAGTAGGCTGGCCGTTTTTCTGGTTTTATAGTAAATCGTCAGTTGTATCCTCTGATTTTTGTCTGTAGGGATAACGTTTCCATTAACAATATCTTTCAGGACCCTTTCCTCTGTTTTATGAGCTGTGGAAAAGAAGTTCCTGTAGAATAGTCTAATAGGGGGTATAGGTGTTGTGTTAGTTGTCTCTTCGGAGGTTGCATGGCTTTTCACTTTCCTTCTTATGATGTCTTCGATGAAACCATTGGAGAAGCCGTTATTGACTAGAACCTGCCTTACCCTACAGAGTTCTTCGTCGACTTGCTTCCATTCTGAGCTGTGGCTGAGAGCACGGTCGACGTATGCGTTAACAACACTCCTCTTGTACCTGTCAGGGCAGTCGCTGTTGGCATTTAGGCACATTCCTATGTTTGTTTCCTTTGTGTAGACTGCAGTGTGGAAACCTCCGCCCTTTTCCATGACTGTTACATCTAGAAAAGGCAGCTTCCCATCCTTTTCCGTCTCGTAAGTGAAACGCAGCACGGAACTCTGCTCAAATGCCTCCTTCAGCTCCTGCAGATGTCTGACATCAGGTACCTGTGTAAAAATGTCGTCAACATACCTGCAGTATATGGCCGGTTTCAAGTTCATGTCGACTAAGACTTTTTGCTCGATGGTACCCATGTAGAAGTTTGCAAACAGGACACCTAGGGGAGAACCCATAGCGACCCCATCTACTTGCTTATACATGTGCCCATCCGGGTTCAAGAAGGGTGCCTCTTTAGTACAAGCTTGGAGTAGTTTCCTCAGAATACTTTCTGGCATGTCAAGAGGAGTACAGGCTGGATCACGATACACTCTGTCGGCTATCATTCCGATTGTCTCGTCCACAGGTACGTTGGTAAACAGCGATTCTACGTCCAACGAGGCTCTTATCCCTGTGGCCCGTGCGCCCCGCAGTAAGTCCACAAATTCCTTTGGAGACTTCAGGCTGAAGGCGCAAGGAACATAAGGAGTCAGCAGGCCGTTGAGTCGCTTCGCCAATCTGTACGTGGGTGTGGGTATCTGGCTAATGATTGGCCGAAGTGGGTTTCCAGGCTTGTGCGTCTTGACATTTCCATACGCATATCCAGGTTTATATTCCCCAATGATCTTTGGCAGGTGGAGTCCGGATTTCTTGGCGTTCACAGTTTCGATCAGTTTGTTGACCTTTGCTTTTAATTCGGCTGTAGTGTCCTTCGTTACCCTTTGGAACTTAGTTTGGTCAGAGAGTATGATGTTCATTTTCGCCAGATATTCGTCTTTTTTAAGAATGACATATATTGGCGACTTGTCACCTCTCCTGACAACTATCTCCTTGTTCTCACGAAGGCTTTTAGCTGCCGCTCTAAGCTCGGGGGACAGTATGGTGCTTCTGTAGTTGCCTCGATTCTTTCCTCCTTCTGCAATAAGTTCTGCTTGTAAGGTATCTTTGGTAGTGACCTTCTTTTGTGTCTCGAGGTCGAATATGTCGTCCAACAGAATTTCCAACTCCACTTTCCGGGCCATTTCACTCGGTCTGGACATAACATGACAGTTTATGCCCAGATTTAGGAGAGTGACTTGGTCCTCAGTGAGGTTAATTCCTGCAAGGTTCAGGAAGCCATCTCTTGGTCGTGGAATTGCCATAGGTCCTCCATATAATGTTGTTAGTTTCTTGATAATCCTTGTTTCAGTGCTGAGGTGATGTTGGTCTGTGAGGATGTCGAGGTGTTGTTCAATGCGGGTACGGATACTATGGTCGATGTTGCTATTTCTCCACTCGTTTGTAGCATGAAGTAGTTGCGTTTTTTTGTCTTTGATTTCATTCTCTGCCTTGTATATCTGATCACGAATCAGATCCTGGCGATATTTTATCGTGAAGGCTTGATTCCTTGCTGCTGGGTCGTGCACTTTAACATTAGTATATTTTGGTAGCAGTCTTTCCTGTAGACATATTTTATTAAATATGACCGAAAAAGTAAGATTAATAATTCTAACACGAATTTTCTCAATCTTTCGTACATTATGCTTCACTGTTGGAGGTAAATCAAAAATCACTTCTCCAAAATGCATTTTTATTTCTAGTCTGACGCGACACGGGCGCGTTTCGTAAAACTTATTACATTTTCAAAGACTTCACAAATACACAACTGATTAGAACTTGCGTTTCCCTGATTTTATATCTACATTTGAGTGAGGTGGGAAGGGTGATGTGGCATTACATTTGAGTAAGGTGGGAAGGATGATGTGGCATTAGAGGATATTAATAGGGTATTAAAAGTATCAACACAAGACAGAACACGAAACAATGGATATTGAATAGAAGTGTTTGTAGAAAGCCTATTGGTCCATATTTCTTGATGCTTCTATATTGGAGCGGAGTCTTGAGGTGGGTAGAATATAGTTGTGCAATAATTGGCTGTTGATTGCTGGTGTTGACTTCTTGATGTGTAGTGCCTCGCAAACGTCGAGCCGCCTGCTATCGCTGTATCTATCGATGATTTCTGTGTTGTTTACTAGGATTTCTCTGGCGATGGTTTGGTTATGGGAAGAGATTATATGTTCCTTAATGGAGCCCTGTTGTTTATGCATCGTTAAACGCCTAGAAAGAGATGTTGTTGTCTTGCCTATATACTGGGTTTTTTGGAGCTTACAGTCCCCAAGTGGGCATTTGAAGGCATAGACGACGTTAGTCTCTTTTAAAGCGTTCTGTTTCGTGTCTGGAGAGTTTCTCATGAGTAGGCTGGCCGTTTTTCTGGTTTTATAGTAAATCGTCAGTTGTATCCTCTGATTTTTGTCTGTAGGGATAACGTTTCTATTAACAATATCTTTCAGGACCCTTTCCTCTGTTTTATGAGCTGTGGAAAAGAAGTTCCTGTAAAATAGTCTAATAGGGGGTATAGGTGTTGTGTTAGTTGTCTCTTCGGAGGTTGCATGGCTTTTCACTTTCCTTCTTATGATGTCTTCGATGAAACCATTGGAGAAGCCGTTATTGACTAGAACCTGCCTTACCCTACAGAGTTCTTCGTCGACTTGCTTCCATTCTGAGCTGTGGCTGAGAGCACGGTCGACGTATGCGTTAACAACACTCCTCTTGTACCTGTCAGGGCAGTCGCTGTTGGCATTTAGGCACATTCCTATGTTTGTTTCCTTTGTGTAGACTGCAGTGTGGAAACCTCCGCCCTTTTCCATGACTGTTACATCTAGAAAAGGCAGCTTCCCATCCTTTTCCGTCTCGTAAGTGAAACGCAGCACGGAACTCTGCTCAAATGCCTCCTTCAGCTCCTGCAGATGTCTGACATCAGGTACCTGTGTAAAAATGTCGTCAACATACCTGCAGTATATGGCCGGTTTCAAGTTCATGTCGACTAAGACTTTTTGCTCGATGGTACCCATGTAGAAGTTTGCAAACAGGACACCTAGGGGAGAACCCATAGCGACCCCATCTACTTGCTTATACATGTGCCCATCCGGGCTCAAGAAGGGTGCCTCTTTAGTACAAGCTTGGAGTCTGAACCTTGCAGGAATTAACCTCACTGAGGACCAAGTCACTCTCCTAAATCTGGGCATAAACTGTCATGTTATGTCCAGACCGAGTGAAATGGCCCGGAAAGTGGAGTTGGAAATTCTGTTGGACGACATATTCGACCTCGAGACACAAAAGAAGGTCACTACCAAAGATACCTTACAAGCAGAACTTATTGCAGAAGGAGGAAAGAATCGAGGCAACTACAGAAGCACCATACTGTCCCCCGAGCTTAGAGCGGCAGCTAAAAGCCTTCGTGAGAACAAGGAGATAGTTGTCAGGAGAGGTGACAAGTCGCCAATATATGTCATTCTTAAAAAAGACGAATATCTGGCGAAAATGAACATCATACTCTCTGACCAAACTAAGTTCCAAAGGGTAACGAAGGACACTACAGCCGAATTAAAAGCAAAGGTCAACAAACTGATCGAAACTGTGAACGCCAAGAAATCCGGACTCCACCTGCCAAAGATCATTGGGGAATATAAACCTGGATATGCGTATGGAAATGTCAAGACGCACAAGCCTGGAAACCCACTTCGGCCAATCATTAGCCAGATACCCACACCCACGTACAGATTGGCGAAGCGACTCAACGGCCTGCTGACTCCTTATGTTCCTTGCGCCTTCAGCCTGAAGTCTCCAAAGGAATTTGTGGACTTACTGCGGGGCGCACGGGCCACAGGGATAAGAGCCTCGTTGGACGTAGAATCGCTGTTTACCAACGTACCTGTGGACGAGACAATCGGAATGATAGCCGACAGAGTGTATCGTGATCCAGCCTGTACTCCTCTTGACATGCCAGAAAGTATTCTGAGGAAACTACTCCAAGCTTGTACTAAAGAGGCACCCTTCTTGAGCCCGGATGGGCACATGTATAAGCAAGTAGATGGGGTCGCTATGGGTTCTCCCCTAGGTGTCCTGTTTGCAAACTTCTACATGGGTACCATCGAGCAAAAAGTCTTAGTCGACATGAACTTGAAACCGGCCATATACTGCAGGTATGTTGACGACATTTTTACACAGGTACCTGATGTCAGACATCTGCAGGAGCTGAAGGAGGCATTTGAGCAGAGTTCCGTGCTGCGTTTCACTTACGAGACGGAAAAGGATGGGAAGCTGCCTTTTCTAGATGTAACAGTCATGGAAAAGGGCGGAGGTTTCCACACTGCAGTCTACACAAAGGAAACAAACATAGGAATGTGCCTAAATGCCAACAGCGACTGCCCTGACAGGTACAAGAGGAGTGTTGTTAACGCATACGTCGACCGTGCTCTCAGCCACAGCTCAGAATGGAAGCAAGTCGACGAAGAACTCTGTAGGGTAAGGCAGGTTCTAGTCAATAACGGCTTCTCCAATGGTTTCATCGAAGACATCATAAGAAGGAAAGTGAAAAGCCATGCAACCTCCGAAGAGACAACTAACACAACACCTATACCCCCTATTAGACTATTTTACAGGAACTTCTTTTCCACAGCTCATAAAACAGAGGAAAGGGTCCTGAAAGATATTGTTAATAGAAACGTTATCCCTACAGACAAAAATCAGAGGATACAACTGACGATTTACTATAAAACCAGAAAAACGGCCAGCCTACTCATGAGAAACTCTCCAGACACGAAACAGAACGCTTTAAAAGAGACTAACGTCGTCTATGCCTTCAAATGCCCACTTGGGGACTGTAAGCTCCAAAAAACCCAGTATATAGGCAAGACAACAACATCTCTTTCTAGGCATTTAACGATGCATAA